>NC_134688.1:13518893-13793893 GCF_050947455.1 Rhinoderma darwinii | reverse complement strand
TATGGCCTTTTTCGGTGTTCCCTATATACAAGAATATAACTACTATAATACTGCCCCTATATACAAGAATATAACTACTATAATACTGCCCCCTATATACAAGAATATAACTACTATAATACTGCTCCTATATACATGAATATAACTACTATAATACTGCCCCCTATATACAAGAATATAACTACTATAATACTGCCCCTATATACAAGAATATAACTACTATAAGGGTATGTTCACACGCTGAGCCAAAAACGTCTGAAAATCCGGAGCTGTTTTCAAGGGAAAACAGCACCTGATTTTCAGACGTTTTTTGAGCAACTCACGTTTTTTGCGGCGTTTTTCGCGCCGTTTTCGCGCCGTTTTTTCGGCCGTTTTTGGAGCGGTTTTCTATAGAGTCTATGAGAAAACTGCTCCAAAAACGTCCCAAGAAGTGTCCTGCACTTCTTTTGACGAGGCTGTAATTTTACGCGTCGTCTTTTGACAGCTGTCAAACGACGATGCGTAAATTACAGGTCGTCGGCACAGTACATCGGCAAACCCATTCAAATGAATGGGCAGATGTTTGCCGACGTATTGGAGCCGTAATTTCAGGCGTAAATCGAGGCATTATACGCCTCGTTTACGCCTGAAAATAGGTCGTGTGAAACCAGCCTCATACTGCCCCTATATACAAGAATATAACTACTATAATACTGCCCTCTATATACAAGAATATAACTACTATAATACTGCCCCTATATACAAAAATATAACTACTATAATACTGCCCCTATATACAAGAATATAACTACTATAATACGTGCCCTATATACAAGAATATAACTACTATAATACGTGCCCTATATACAAGAATATAACTACTATAATACTGCCCCCTATATACAAGAATATAACTACTATAATACTGCCCCTATATACAAGAATATAACTACTATAATACTGCCCCTATATACAAGAATATAACTACTATAATACTGGCCCCTATATACAAGAATATAACTACTATAATACTGCCCGATATACAATAATATAACTACTATAATACTGCCCCCTATATACAAGAATATAACTACTATATTACTGCTCCTATATACAAGAATATAACTCCTATAATACTGCCCCTATATACAAGAATATAACTACTATAATACTGCCCCTATATACAAGATTATAACTACTATAATACTGCCTCCTATATACAAGAATATAACTACTATAATACTGCCTCCTATATACAAGAATATAACTACTATAATACTGCCCCCTATATACAAGAATATAACTACTATAATACTGCCCCCTATATACAAGAATATAACTACTATAATACTGATCCTGTATACAAGAATATAACTACTATAATACTGATCCTGTATACAAGAATATAACTACTATAATACTGCCCCCTATATACAAGAATAGAACTACTATAATACTGCCTCCTATATACAAGAATATAACTACTATAATACTGCCCCTATATACAAGAATATAACTACTATAATACTGCTCCTATATACAAGAATATAACTACTATAATACTGGCCCTATATACAAGAATATAACTACTATAATACTGCTCCTATATACAAGAATATAACTACTATAATACTGCCTCTATATACAAGAATATAACTTCTATAATACTGCCCCCTATATACAAGAATATAACTACTATAATACTGATCCTGTATACAAGAATATAACTACTATAATACTGATCCTGTATACAAGAATATAACTACTATAATACTGCCCCTATATACAAGAATATAACTACTATAATACTGCTCCTATGTACAAGAATATAACTACTATAATACTGCCCCCTATATACAAGAATGTAACTACTATAATACTGCCCCCTATATACAAGAATATAAATAATATAATACTGCCCCTATATACAAGAATATAACTACTATAATACTGCTCCTATATACAAGAATATAACTACTATAATACTGGCCCTATATACAAGAATATAACTACTATAATACTGCTCCTATATACAAGAATATAACTACTATAATACTGCCCCAATATACAAGAATATAACTACTATAATACTTGAATATCTCAGCATATTCATCCTTTTCATATTTTCGTAATCTTTCGCATTTGCGTAAAATACCCCTTCTAGATTTGCAATCCCTCTTGGGAAAACTTGTCGTATAATGCCTATGGGCAGGGTCTTTTGTAGAAGGCTGATGGGGCTACAGCTGGTATACAGGCGCCGCATGATTTTGTTTTCTTAACTATGGAGCACAGGGACCATTTAGTGGTTTGGTCGGAGTTCCTGAGGTTGTGTTGTGGTAAGTCGTATGTTGATGGCCCCGATAGTGGATTGTTTAGATTGGGAGTTGTTTACTGATGTTGCATGGAGCGTGGGTTTCGACGTGTATTCTAGAGGGCAATGGTGTGCGTCTCGGTGGCCGTCGGAGTGGATGGAGCCTCTTTTGTTGCAGAACTTTGCTCTTCTGGAACTTTTTCCTATTTTAGTGGCGGTTGAGATTTGGAGTGAGAGGTTCCAGAACCGCAGGTTCGATTTCATTTTGATAATATGGGGGTGGTGATGGCCATGAATAATGTGTGGTTAGGCTCTTACATCATTTAGTATTGCGCTGCCTTTCCCTAAATGCTTGGATGATTGCCGTTCATGTACCTGAATAAAGAATTGTATTGCAGATTCTTTTTCTCGTTTACAGTGGGATCGGTTTCGTATGTTGGCTCCGGAGGTGGAATCGGTGGGAATCGAATGCACGCATTGTCTATGGGGCTTGGTTTGCGAGCAGCGGGAGGTTTGATCCGGTCTTCTCTAGCACCTGGTACTTGGTCATCTTACGATACGGCTTGGAGAGACTGGGAGCAGTGGTTGGCAGCTTTGGATGATGTTCGCCAGGACGGCGATCGGATGGAGGCATTGCTTGGGTTCCTGGGACAGGTTTCGGTTATGGGCTAATCAGTGTCGAAAGTGAAACGTTTTGTGGCAGCGTTGGCCTTTCGGTTTCAAGATTCGTGGTTTTAAAGATGTCTCACAGGATTTCTTGGTTGTCCAGGCCTCGAGGGTCTTTCGTAGGGGTAGAGTTTTACCGGAAGGGCGTCTTCTGGTTTCTTTCTCATTATTGGAGCGTTTGTGGGAAATTTTTATTGATGTTTGTTGTTCTGGTTTTGAAGTGCGTTTTGTAGAGGATGTTTTTTTTGTGGCCATTTTTTGGGGCCCTTCGCATTGGGGAATTGGTGGCACCCAGCACTATAAGATCTGGGGGGGTTACGGTCCGAGTATGTCTTGTTGCTAGATGATGGGGTTGAGTTTTGGATTCGGAGGTCTAAAACGGACCAGGGTGGTAGGGGTAAAAGGGTGGTGTTGGGGTTTGTTTCTGGGGCACGGATGTCCACAGTTGTTTGTTTTGTTCATTATAGTGCCGTTCGCCCAGTCTCTGGGGGTCAGCTGTTGTGCCGTTTAGATGGATCGTTTTTGTCTAGGTATAAGTTTACATGTGTCTTTAGGAAGTGCCTAGCTACGTTGGGGTTGGATGGGTCTATTTTTGCTCCTCATTCCTTTTGCATAGACGCTGCTACGGAGGCGACTTAGTGGGAACTCGGTCCGGAGGTGGTTAAGCGTATAGGCCGTTGAGAATCTGGGAGATACCGGTGTTATGTACGCCCTCAGTTTTTGTAAGGTCAGGAATTTGGTTAATTTTTGTTGGGTTGGGATAATTTTTTGTTCATGAGTAAATATCACCCCCCTCTTTTTTTTTTTTTTTTCTTTGTTCAGATGCAGCCCCTTGGTTAGTGTGGATTATCGGACACTCCTACGTTCATTGGGGGGCTGAACGGGCGGATGTCCGACCTATCTGGCGACAATTGGTTTTCCTCCGGTCCGCGGCAATTGTTCGCTGGCTAGGCATTTGTCTGGAATCGGGTTCTACCTGAATTTCACCGTTTTGCACAGCTGAACAGGCCCCAGATGTATTGGTATTACATGTGGGTGGAAACTACCTCGGGGTTCGCCCTTTCAGTGAGCTGATCCGAGACATTAAATATTACCTTCTCCGCCTCTGGACCTGTTTTCCTGGGGTAATGGTGGTGTGGTCGGAGATCGTCCCCCGGAGGTTTTGGCGACATGCTTGCTCAGTGGTGCACCTGAATATGGGTGGTTTCTGGTTTCATAGTGAGAAACGGTGGGGCCTGCGTGCGTCCCTACGACTTTGAAGGTGGCCTGGGGAATTTTTGGTTGGCGGGTGGGGTTTACCTTAATGCGGTGGGCATTGACTTATGGGCCTTGAGGATTCAGGAGGGAGTTGTGTGTGCCTTGTCCATTAATAGGGCCCTCTCATACTGAAGGTTTCCTAAGTATGTTTGTGTGGTGTATTGGGGGTCCTTGGAGTTGGTGACAAATTGGTGTGGGGGGAGATTCATCGTGGGTATGGTCCCTCCCAAATTATAAAATTGCTTGGTCGTCTGGCTTATTTTTGGCCTAATGCTGGGGGCTGTCCCGGGAAGTGGTTTATAGTCATGACAGCCATGTGTAGTAGTTAACGGTGCCCCTGAGCCTGTGTGGGATCGGCTGGGGGTGATGGATTACCTAGGTGGACAGTTTGGGGCCAGATTTTGTAGCTCCAAGAACTCCCCTTCCTCGTCATTTGAAATGTTTTGTTTTAAATAAAAGGAAGTTTTTGATTTGATGTACGGTCGTTACTAAAATGGCAGCTGTGGCCAAATTATCCAACCCGGTCACTGCGTTTTTTGTTGGAGATAGTGGGGTTAGGAGTTATGGCCATTTGATAGTCAATGGGTTCTACGGCCTAGGGCACGGACCGGAGTATGCAATCCCAAGGTCAAGACGTAATAAACCCATATAATAATAATAAGGTATTTTGCTTCCCAGTTTTACTGAGCCAAAACACAGATGAGAAGTCTGACTGGCAGGGAGCGTACCGTGTCTCGGCCGCAATGGAGTCGCATCCTACACCTGCATCATTTGAGATTTTTCCATGCTGGTGAATCACTCAATACATCTAATTTCTCATCCTTTGAGGAAACATTGCTCATTGATATCCATATTGTAATTAACTGCCCTCACAGTGTGGCATTCACGCTGTCTGTCTCCGCCGTTGCTTGATCCTTGACGTTCAATTACGTTTACCCCGGTGTTTGTTCTTGGGAGCGTGTGTTGTTCATTTGCGAGGCTGATGGTTAGTCATAGGGCATATCATTCAGTCTGATGTATTTATCTGCTTAATGCAAAGCGGTTACTATTCAGCGGCCCAACAGTAAATGAGATTGCATTGCAAATTACACTGTGGTGAGGATCAAAGATATTTATGAATTATGCCGTGCCATCATTTTGATTGCATTTGTATATTTCAGGATTCAGATACAGACACAAGGCGGTTTTTCTTTTTCTCACCTAACTACAGGTGGGACACAACTGACACTTTTCATTATTCTAGAGCATTTATATCCTAAGAAGAAACAGTTGATATAATACTGCCCCCTATATACAAGAATATAACTACTATAATACTGCCCCCTATATACAAGAATATAACTACTATAATACTGCCCCTATATACAAGAATATAACTACTATAATACTGCCCCCTATGTACAAGAATATAACTACTATAATACTGCCCCCTATATACAAGAATATAACTACTATAATACTGCCCCCTATATACAAGAATATAGCTACTATAATACTGCCTCTATATACAAGAATATAATTACTATAATACTGCCCCCTCTATACAAGAATATAACTACTATAATACTGCCCCCTATATACAAGAATATAACTACTATAATACTGCCCCTATATACAAGAATATAACTACTATAATACTGCTTCTATATACAAGAATATAACTACTATAATACTGCCCCTATATATAAGAATATAACTACTATAATACTGCCCCTATATACAAGAATATAACTACTATAATACTGCCCCTATATACAAGAATATAACTACTATAATACTGCCCGTATATACAAGAATATAACTACTATAATACTGCCCCCTATATACAAGAATATAACTACTATAATACTGCCTCCTATATACAAGAATATAACTACTTTAATACTGCCCCTATATACAAGAATATAACTACTATAATACTGCCTCCTATATACAAGAATATTACTACTATAATACTGCTCCTATATACAAGAATATAACTACTATAATACTGCTCCCTATGTACAAGCCTATAACTATTATAATACTGCTCCTATATACAAGCCTATAACTACTATAATACTGCCTCCTATATACAGGAATATAACTACTATAATACTGCCCCTATATACAAGCCTATAACTACTATAATACTGCCTCCTATATACAGGAATATAACTACTATAATACTGCCCCTATATACAAGAATATAACTACTATAATACTGCTCCTATATACAAGCCTATAACTACTATAATACTGCCCCCTATATACAAGAATATAACTACTATAATACTGCCCCTATATACAAGAATATAACTACTATAATACAGCCCCTATGTACAAGAATATAACTACTATAATACTGCTCCTATATACAAGAATATAACTACTATAATACTGCCCCCTATATACAAGAATATAACTACTATAATACTGCCTCCTATATAAAAGAATATAACTACTATAATACTGCCTCCTATATACAAGAATATAACTACTATAATACTGCTACTATATACAAGAATATAACTACTATAATACTGCCCCTATATACAAGAATAGAACTACTATAATACTGCCCCCTATATACAAGAATATAACTACTATAATACTGCCCTTATATACAAGAATATAACTACTATAATACTGCCCCGTATATACAAGAATATAACTACTATAATACTGCCCCTATATACAAGAATATAACTACTATAATACTGCCCCGTATATACAAGAATAGAACTACTAGAATACTGCCCCCTATATACAAGAATATAACTACTATAATACTGCCCCTATATACAAGAATATAACTACTATAATACTGCTCCTATATACAAGAATATAACTACTATAATACTGCCTCCTATATACAAGAATAGAACTACTAGAATACTGCCCCCTATGTGCAAAACTATTGGTAATATATTACTTGGAGGTTTATCATTAGATTAAATTTATAGAAACGGATTCTATATTAAGAAATGGGGATACTATCAGTAAAGACCTTTTGATATTGGGTTTCTGTTGTTCTGGTAGATTTCTCCTCCATAGTAAACATCACACCCATCATTGTAGTGTCAGGACGTGCACTTCCTCCTCACCTCTTGTCTTTTTAAGATTATATTTGCATTCCTTTCCCCTGATTTACACAGGTCGGTGCCTGGAATGCTGTGGGTGTAATCAATTCAGATCCATAGTTAGAGAACATTAAACAGAGATGTGATCTCGATTAATATCTAATACGGAAATCCTTCATACTTGCTGTCCTATAGATCATGTGTTACTGGGGGTGTTGTGGCCTGGTATTGCATAGGTCAGCGGCCATTATACGTTTTTACTGATTTCAGATTCTGATGTATACAGTGTGGGAGGCCGTCAACCTCTAGATCTAATAGGGGGTTAACAAACTCAGTGATTCATCATGTGTTTCATATTCACACACATATCCATGGACTGTTAACCAGACCGAAAAAAAAAATTGAAAAAAAATCTACAAAACATTGAAATGTAAAAAAAAAAAAAATTACTTCAATTGTTTTGTTTTTCTTTTCAAGAGAAGAAAATTTCTGTTTGTTTGCTATTTATACCCTAAGGTTTATGTGTAATAAATAAAAACATTTGTTGCAAAACAAAATCTCGTATGTTACAATTTTTGGACCTGATATAAAATTATTGACACAATATAAAAAGTAATAACCTAAGGGTATGTGCACACGTAGTGACCAAAAACGTCTGAAAATACAGAGCTGTTTTCAAGGGAAAACAGCCCCTGCTTTTCAGACGTTTTTTGAGCAACTCGTGTTTTTCGCTGAATTTTTCGATGCGTTTTCGCGGCGTTTTTTACGTCCGTTTTTGGAGCTGTTTTCATTGGAGTCAATGAGAAAACCGCTCCAAAAACGTCCAAAGAAGTGTCCTGCACTTCTTTTGACGAGGCTGTATTTTTACGCGTCGTCGTTTGACAGCTGTCAAACGACGACACGTAAATGACAGGTCGTCTGCACAGTACGTCGGCAAACCCATTCAAATGAATGGGCAGATGTTTGCCGACGTATTGGAGCCGTATTTTCAGACGTAAAACGAGGCATAATACGCCTCGTTTACGTCTGAAAATAGGTCGTGTGAACCCAGCCTAAATGTAATCTGAAGCTAAAAATCATTCTAAGGCTGGATTCACACGAACGTGGCGTTTTTGCGGACAAAAATCACTTGCCAGCTCCGTGTGTCATCCGTGTATGATGCGCGGCTGCGTGATTTTCGCGCAGCCGCCATCATATAGATGAGGCTAGCCGACGCCCGTCACTGTCCAAGGTGCTGAAAGAGCTAACTGATTGGCAGTAACTCTTTCAGCACCCTCGACAGTGAATGCCGAACACAATATACAGCAACCTGTTAAAAAAAAAAAAAGAGGTTTGTACTTACCGAGAACTTCCCGGCCGTTGCCTTGGTGACGCGCCTCTCTTGACATCTGGCCCCACCTCCCTGGATGATGCGGCAGTCCATGTGACCGCTGCAGCCTGTGCTTGGCCTGTGATTGGCTGCAGCCGTCACTTAGACTGAATTGTCATCCCGGGAGGTCAGACTGGAGGAAGAAGCCGGGAGTTATTGGTAAGTTAGAACTTTTTTTTTTTTAACACGTTCATGTATATTGTGATCGGAAGTCACTGTCCAGGGTGCTGAAACAGTTTAACTCTTTCAGCACCCTGGACAGTGACTATCTCCTGACGTCGCGTACCGGATATTTTTTTGCCGGGTTCGGCCAAAACGAGTTTGCTCTTCTCAAAGACACTCCGTTTGGATGTTTGTAAACAGAAAGCACGTGGTTTTCACGCACCCATTGACTTCAATGGGTGCGTGATGCGTTGAAAATGCTGAATCAACGGACATGTCGTGAGTTTTTTGCAACGGACCAACGCAGCGCAAAACTCACGCACATGTCTGCACGGCCCCATATACTAATATAAGTCCGTGCAACGCGCGTGAAAATCACGCGCATCGCACGCGCGTATTTCCCGTTCGTCTGAATAAAGCCTAAATACGTTGTCCATTTTTTTTTAGGGGTTTATAGGTCCTATTTTTGTAGCATTTTTAACTCCAAATTAAAAAACTAAATTGAATGCCATAAATTTGTAAACCCAGACTTGAGTACTAACCCCTTCCATACGCCAAAGTCGGGTAGGGGAAGCATGGAGCGGGCTCACGGAGTGAAAACGATCCATATGATGCCGGTGTCGGCTGTATGTTACAGCCGACACTTCAGAGTAACGAGTGGGATCGCGCTACAGCGCGATCCCGCTCGTTTAACCCGCTAAATGCCGCGGTCAATAGCAGCATTTAAATCGTTAGAGGGGGAGACCCCCTCTAACAGCTCATCGACCCCCCCCCCCCGCAATTCAATCGTGGGGGGGAGATGGTTGCTATGGCTGCCTGGGTGCCTAATGAAGGCCCCCAGGTCCGCCATCTTTGTGCTCCTATTAAGCGCTGCCTCTGGCCTGTCAGAATCACGATATACTGCAATACATTAGTATTGCAGTATATAGTTCTAGCGATCTAATTATCGCTGGTTGAAGTCCCCTAGGGGGACTAATAAAAAGAGTAAAAATGAGTTAAATAAAGTTTTGTTTTTTTATGTAAATTTTTTTTTTTAATTAAAAGTAAAAAAAAAACAAAAACACTTTCCCCCTAGAGCATAGTAAAAAAAAAATAAAATAAACATAATTGGTATCGCCACGTCCTTAAAAGTCTGAACTATTACAATATATCATTATTTAACCCGCACGGTGAACGCCGTAAAAAAAAACTAAATTGTAAACGCTGAATCTCTATTTTTTTGGTCACCTCATCTCCCACAAAAAATGAAATAAATAGTGATCAATCCGTTGCATGTACCCCAAAATGGTATTATTAAAAACTGCAGCTTATCCCGCAAAAAATAAGCCCTCATACCGCTTAATCGACGGAAAAATAAGAGTTCTGGCTCTCTGAATTTGGCGACACAAAATACATTTTCTTTTTTACACTTAGGTTTTTACTTGTAAAAGTAGGAAAATATAGAAAAAAACTATATATATTTGGTATCGCCGTAATCGTATTGACCCGCAGAATAAAGGTAACATGTTGTTTAAATTGCACAGTGAATTCCGTGAAAACGAGGTGCAAAAAACAATGGAGGAATCGCTATTTTTTTTTTTTTTTTTTTCTACCTCACACATACATTTTTTTCCCATTTCCTAGTACATTATATGGCACGATAAATGGTCCTACGAAAAACTACAACTCCTCCCGCAAAAATCAAGCCCTCATAGGACTATATCGACGGAAAAATAAAAACGTTATGGCTTTTGGAACGTCGGGAGGGAAAAACTAAAATGAAAATCTGAAAAATGGCTGCGGCGGGAAGGGGTTTTAAAGGGGTTTCCAGGATTCGAAAAGTATGGCTGTGTCTTCCAGAAACTTCTCCACACCTTTTCATGGGTTGTGCCTGGTATTAAAGCTCCACTTTATTGAATTGAATGGATCTGAGCTGCAATACCAAACACAACCTATGGACAGGTGTGGCACTGGTTTTGGAAGAAAGCTGTCATTGTTGCTTTTTTTTATCCCTGAACTTTCGGCTTCTCTCAATTACGTCTCTCTTCTGACTGTGTCATACAGCTTCATAGATTGTGGTTGGTCGGTGCTTAGGTTCTTAAGGTATTTTTGGTGTATGATGAATGTTCTCTCATCCCCATTTCCCTAGTATGGAGAATAACCAAGCTTGTGGTGCACCCCTGAACGTCAAAAATAGCTTGTATTATTTGGCTCCTATAATAAAAACCTGTGAATTTTCCCTCCTGTTGTCCTGTAACTGGATTTATCAATTTATTTATTTTTTAAAGTTGTAAAAAAAAAAATCTATTGTCTTCTGGAAATATTTAAAGGGATTCTGAAGTGTTTCATTTTACTTTCTTTAATCAATGTGTTTTATTTATAAATGCTATGGCTATTTTTTATTTATAACAACTTTCCTCGGAATGGCCATATTGGAGACAAGCCCTTCCTTCCTGTATTTCCTTTTATAGACCGTACAGCGGCTGGGGGTGCTTTATGGCAGCTGCAATTGATGGTGGTCATTTGTCAGAGAAATATTTTTAGATTATTAAAGCCTCCAGGAAGTGGTGGATTACCCCCCCCCCCCCAGACAGGAAGTGACAGGGGAGCTGCATACAGACCCTTTGTTGGTGTGTATAGTATTGCTATCCTACATTATCCCCAACTCTAGAACTACTAAAGAGATGTTGCTAACACGCCTAACCTCTAATGTTAATGAGATGACTCTGTCGATCTTACACTATAATGATAACGAGATGACTCTGCCGATCTTACACTATGATGATATGACTCTGCCGATCTTACGCTATGATAATGAGATGATTCTGCGCACCATCTCCCAATCTATACAGCAAAGCTGACAAATGAGCTACAGAAAAATAGAATGTATTTAAGCTATTAAAATCATTTCTTATAGTTATTTGTCATTATTTTACCATTTTTGTTTAGAACTCGTTTTAGAAATTTGTGGTCATTGTAAAGTTTTAATTTAATGGAAAGAATTAATTTATTCGTTTTTTTTTTGAGATTTGTGAAAGAGCTGTTCGCTGTAAAGTTACCTATGATTCGACTAAAAAACATGACTCTTCTTATTGCTCACTGCAGCCATGCACCTTTTTGGTCTTAACTGGCACCTACAGCCGACGGAAGGGCAGATGTATGAGATTACGGAAGACAGAGCCAGCAGTTGGCCTTTGCCAACGGACGTCACCTTGTATCCCCCAGGGGGGACAGGGTTAGAGTTACCAGAAAGGAAAGGCAAAGCACCCAGTGAAGGTACGGTGTGTTATCCATGTTGTGAGTTTTTTGTACGTTCCAGTTCACCTGACTCATGACATCATGCACCATTTGACACCATTTCCCATTGTCTAGCTACGACCCATGCAAAATTTCAAAATTGTGTTTTCACTCTAGAAGCAAAATTCAAGACAATTTGTCTACCCAAAATATTCTGTTTCTTTTATTTTGTATTGCTTTTTTTATTTATTTTATATTGATGTAGTTCTATGCCAGCCTATCGGACAGTGAACCTGGTAGCAGGAACCTTATCTTATACCTGACTTACATAAGAAGTCCTATTTGCTTTTGGCAGTTGAGTTATAGTTCGACGTAATTGACCACGTCTTTTACCCCAAAAAGTTTTTTTTACCTTGAACAGTTTTAATGAATAAACTGGTCTATTCAATTTAAGGTATACAAGAAGTAACTACGAAAAAGAGGTTAAGTGTTTCCTTTTATATCTGCCGTACATATAGTATCCAAAAACGTTGAAAAGTTTTTTCAGGGCAAGGCGGAATTATTCTGCTGAGTGTGCCTCAAAATAATCTTACAGTGAACAGGTAGCTTCAGGATCAGGTTTAGCGGGAAAAACAAAAAATCTACTCTCCTCTTTATTAGATGGAGTACCCTATAAATCAAGTTATTGGACAAACGTGGCCCAAAACATTATTCAAAAAGGAATTTTCAAAAACTATACAGCTCAAAGCAGATCATTGTTTAGATATGGTGGTAAGGGCGGACAATCATGTTTTTGGGATGTCTATATAGAATAAAAAATGACTGAGCATGGAAATTTTTGAAAGGGGCAACTCCTGGTTCACCGCCCTTTCTGCCACACACATGTGATGGGATCCTCCAGCTGTGTAATAGTTATCATTGTACTTCTCTTAAACGGAGTCAAAGGCCCTTTTACATGGGCAGATATTTTCCACCCTGTAAGGCTATGTTCACACGCTTACTAAAAAACTTCGAAAACCGCTCCGTATTTTGAAAGGGGAAACAGCTCCTGATTTTCAGCCGTTTTTTACGGCTGTTTTTAGAGCTGTTTTTCTATAGAGTCAATGAAAAACGGCTCAAGAAATGACATGCACTTCTTTTTCGCAGGCGCTTTTTAACGCGGCCATTTTTCAAAACGGCCGCGTAAAAAAACACCCCGTCGGAACAGAACGCCGTTTTTCCCATTGAAATCAATGGGCAGATGTTTGGAGGTAAACGGGCAAAAATAAGCCGTGTGCATATAACCTTAATGAGCGCTGATCGACAATACAGCATGACCATCGCCACTTATTTGTTCCATGTAAACGGAGCGAAGACTGGAACAATTGTATTAACGTCCCCATAAATTTGCGGCTTGTCAGGAGCACATCCCCTATTTAAACTGGGAGATGCGCTGTGGACCAGCGACCATTTTTTGGGGTCGCATAAAAGATTTAATCCGTCGACAAACTAGGATTTGCTTGTTTGTCGGCTGATTGCTGCCTTGTTTACACAACGAGTTCGCCTGATCATTGGTCCTTGTATTAGGGCCTTCAGACACGGAACCATTTTTATAATATATATTTTAATATATATATATTATTTTTTTTGCCAGCCTGGCTTATACTGAGGTGTGTGTCTAGGATCTCCGTATGTAATTTAGACCCTCGAAACCTACAAATTTCACAATTTGGTAGGAAATACTGATCCCGTCCTAAGTGTATTATAGACCACCATAATGCAGACTTTGTACAGAGCTGTCAGGTTCGTGCCTTTTTGCAGCATACTGTGATTTTTTTTTTCCTTTCATTGCTTTAGGAAAAACTTTTTTTGGCTGCTAATTTTAGGACGCTGTTAACAAGTGCTGCTGGTAGTGCAGCAATTATGTCATTTTATGCAATTACAACCTGATTTTCAGCATGGTTAGGAAAGTCATGGTCGTAGATCAGAAGATTTACAGAGCGGAATAAAGATCGCTCGAGCATTGTATAATGGACGTGGTATAAAAAGTTTAGAAATAAAGTAAAAATAGTGAAAAAAAAAATTATAGCTAAAGAAAAAAAATACTTGGAAAAAATATAAAAGTGTGTGTATATAGACTGTGTGTGTGTGTGTGTGTGTTTATTTAAAAAAAAAAAAATAATACATCATCTATAGACTTTCAATTATTACTGGTACACCGATAAGACTCTGTTCACATTAGAGCCCTTGGTTCAGCAAATATCTCAAACTTATTCGTAGACCTCCCATTTACCTGGCTTAGGCCTGGAGATTTGGGAGCCTATGGGTGGTGTATGCCAGTTTACGCCTACACTGAGGCATATGTCGAAGCCTTCCATCTGAGGAATACCTCAGGAAAATCTCTCAACACATATCTCCGATGAAAGTAGAGCGGTGGATAGGCTTTCCTTCAGCCAGGGCAATGGTTCTGTTTCTCTTGGCCGGAAAATTTAGATACAAGGATGGGGCAGCAAAGTGGCTTGTTGGCACCCGGGGCACATGCCCTAGTAGCCTCCCCCTAGCTGCGCCCTAGGAAGGAAGGCGCTAAAGTTATATGAATAGAGCCTAACCTGGAAGAAAATCTGGAGACCGACCTAGTCATGACGTACCCTCCAACTGCACCGAAGTACGGACTCTGTGGGACTCGCTTCCTTTCTCCGGCCTTTACCAAATTTGTATAATGAAGAGTCGATTCCTATGAACTGAAGGCTGAGATTTTGACTCTCCTGTGCTTCTAAAAGGCCGTTGATCGTGGATCCATAGAGGAATAATCCCAGCGGCGAATTTACCAAATCTGCAACTTGCCGGGAAAGCTGATGTTGCATGCCGAAAGAGTGACCTTTTGGTATACGCCGGGCCGGCACCTACTGTCTAGAAGATTGCATGTACATGGAACCGAGATCAACAGAGTCAATTTTATCGGTCACAATCCCTGGTGGATTGTTAGGGAGACGTGAGGGGGTGATGAGTTATTGGGGAGATAGTGGTCCATATACTGCTCTTGCACAGGGGTCTTCTATCTGTGTCTGTCCCAGGATAATCCTATTTCTCAATAATGTGCTTGAATTTGTCATGAAGACCCTCCTCTATAACCCAGACCGGAGAGCGACTACAAAGCGCATATCTCTCTCTGGAGGACTCGAGACAGCCATGCATTACACGGACAGCTTGTTGATTTCAATGAGAACTGTGTAATGCTTAATTTCTCCTGTGGTGGCGCTGCAGGGAAACACTTGCTACTGAGATCCTCTGCGGAAATACAGCTGATCGCCGGGAGTGCCATCCGCATGACACCTTGTGATCAGATTATCTTTTGAAGACCCTCTAACAAAAAGTTATTGTCCAAAGGTTAAATTCCATTCCAAGTCAGATGACAATAACCGCTCCTACCCAGCTTTCTAGAGTTTTGAATGGCAAATCTGCCTAATTCTGCAGCGATACGTTACCAGCGCTCATAACTAGGCAGATGGATATGAGAGAGGGGGTCAGTTGCAGAATGGGGTACAGTAAACGGGCATGGGTAGAGGTTAGTGGGGCTACAAAGTTCTTTTACAATAAATTGGACCCTAATTTTTTAATCCCTAATGATTGCCTAAAATCTGTAAGCAAATGGCTTCGGAAAGTATACGAGGTTAGGTAAAGGTTGCAATGTTCTTTATATATGGCAGCTGGTTTAATAAAATATGTGTAGGGTAATATCTGACACTTAATACTCAGGTAGACTTAACCTGCCTGCTCAGTGGTCTTTTATAATCCAAACCAGACGCCAAATTTCCTGATCTCATAAATAAAAGTAATTTAAATGTCAAAATTAATCGGTCTCCTGCTGTAATATATTGTTTTTATTAAACTGCAACCCCTCTATAAAAAAAAATCAAAGCGTGGATACCTTTTTTTTTTTTTTTTTTTTTTTTTTTAAGATGTACGTTTTCTGTGAAGGTAGAGAATAAACATAGCAGAGCTGAGTTTGTCAGAAGCACAAGTGCTATGAAGACCTATGGCCAACGGATAAACGCAGGATTTTTAAAGTGGATTTCTAAATGCACGCTTTTTAAATCAAGTTATTTTTGCCCCGATACCCTCTGATAGGGTATATAGTACACCTTGTAGATAGTACCCTGTGTAGATGGTGTCCCAGTGGCCCCTGTAGATATTGCGCCACACTGTCCCCTGAATATGATGCCACAGTGCCCCATGAAGATAGTGACCCCTGTAGATAGTGCCACACACTGTCCCCTGAATATGGTGCCACAGTGTCCCCTATAGATAGTGCCCCATGTAGATAGTGACCCCTGTAAATAGTGCCACACACTGTCCCATGTAGATAGTACCATTCTCACCTGTCCCCGTTCCCGCGCCGTCCTTGCCTCCAGTAATGCATGCCTGGTCTCTTCTGACTAGGCCGGCTCCAGCAAAACGACGCAGGCGGTGCGATGACGTCATCATGCCACCTCCATCACAAAGAAAGCCCCGAATAGCGGCGAAGGAAACTGATTCTCTTGCCTCGCCAGCGCCATCATTTGACACCATCAAGGACGAGGATACAATTGAATACAAAAGTATGTAAGGGTCTTCTGGTGCTGGTCATGGGGGTTTCCTGGCTACTGGAAACCCCCATGTACGCCACTGGGGCAAGGAGGAAAATACTGAGTAATACTGCTAGAAATCAAAAGGAATCTACAGCCAGTGACTCGAATTTTGCAAAAAGTCCTCTTGTGACGGGGACTAGCTGGTGGGGAACCAACGCCTTTAAATACCAGATTCTGCTCTGCTACATCTGTACATCTGACTGCATTGTATTATGACCGCACTACATCTACTCTTCTGTATCTGAGTTGAGTTTCCCTCTGGATCTATGTCTGCAGGACTTGATGCTATCAGGCTGGATTAGTACTAGTGGTTGTTCGAATGTCTTCGATGCTCGGGTTGTAGCTCCTGGCTGTTTTTTTTGCAAGAGGAAAGTGAAATGTGCCATTTGTATTTACTCAGAAATGTGAGCTGCTTTGGCATAGAAATTACATGTTTGCATTAGTGTCACCAGCTCTGAGGAAATAACATTGTCAACAGCCGAGTAGATGGGAACTGACATACCCAGTGCGACACCGCAACCTATGTGCGTGCCTGAAGTCGTTCCTGGATGACACCAGTCGTGTTTATTTTATCTTATTGACGGGCTTTGGTGAGATGGGGGTTACACACCCGCCTCATGTAAAGTCTCCGATAGTGGCAGAGACTGGAGTTTTACGAATTGAGTTTCAGAGGAGAACTGTACATGTAACTCCTAAGACATAAAGGGTTTCTTCAGTCACCATTGATATAAACATCAATGGATTCAGTATAAATTACAAAGAAAATAGAAAGAGAACTTTAACTATACACCTATTATTAAGACTGCCCCTATAAACAAGAATATAACCACTATTATACTGCCCCCTATGTATATAACTACTATAATACTACCCCTATATACAAGAATATAACTACTATAATACTACCCCTATATACAAGAATATAACTACTATAATATGCCTCCTATATACAAGAATATAACTACTATAATACTGCCCCCTATATACAAGAATAGAACTACTATAATACTGCCCCCTATATACAAGAATAGAACTACTATAATACTGCTCCCTATATACTAGAATATAACTACTATAATACTGCTCCTATATACAAGAATATAACTACTATAATACTGCCCCCTATGTACAAGAATATAACTACTATAATACTGCCCCTATATACAAGAATATAACTACTATAAAACTGCCCCTATATACAAGAATATAACTACTATAATACTGCCTCCTATATACAAGAATATAACTACTATAATACTGCCCCCTTATATACAAGAATATAACTACTATAATACTGCTCCCTATATACAAGAATATAACTACTATAATACTGCCCCTATATACAAGAATATAAATACTATAATACTGCCCCCTATATACAAGAATATAACTACTATAATACTGCCATATACAAGAATATAACTACTATAACACTGCTCCCTATATACAAGAATATAACTACTATAATACTGCTCCTATATACAAGAATATAACTACTATAATACTGCCCCCTATATACAAGAATATAACTACTATAATACTGCCCATATATACAAGAATATAACTACTATAATACTGCTGCTATATACAAGAATATAACTACTATAAAACTGCCCCCTATATACAAGTATATAACTACTATAATACTGCCCCTATATACATGAATATAACTACTATAATACTGCCCCTATATACAAGAATATAACTACTATAATACTGCCGCCTATGTACAAGAATATAACTACTATAATACTGCCCCCTATATACAAGAATATAACTACTATAATACTGCCCCCCATATACAAGAATATAACTACTATAATACTGCCCATATATACAAGAATATAACTACTATAATACTGCTGCTATATACAAGAATATAACTACTATAATACTGCCCTCTATATACAAGAATATAACTACTATAATACTGCCCTCTATATACAAGAATATAACTACTATAATACTGCTGCTATATACAAGAATATAACTACTATAATACTGCCCTCTATATACAAGAATATAACTACTATAATACTGCTCCCTATATACAAGAATATAACTACTATAATACTGCCCCTATATACAAGAATATAACTACTATAATACTGCCCCTATATACAAGAATATAACTACTATAATACTGCTCCTATATACAAGAATATAACTACTATAATACTGCCCCCTATATACAAGAATATAACTACTATAATACTGCCTCCTATATACAAGAATATAACTACTATAATACTGCCCCCTATATACAAGAATATAACTACTATAATACTGTCCCCTATATACAAGAATATAACTACTATAATACTTCCTCCTATATACAAGAATATAACTACTATAATACTGCTCCTATATACAAGAATATAACTACTATAATACTGCCCCTATATATAAGAATATAACTACTATAATACTGCTCCCTATATACAAGAATATAACTACTATAATACTGCCCCCTATATACAAGAATATAACTACTATAATACTGCCACTATATACAAGAATATAACTACTATAATACTGCCCCCTATATACAAGAATATAACTACTATAATACTGCCTCTATATACAAGAATATAACTACTATAATACTGCTCCTATATACAAGAATATAACTACTATAATACTGCTCCCTATATACAAGAATATAACTACTATAATACTGCTCCTATATACAAGAATATAACTACTATAATACTGCCCCTATATACAAGAATATAACTACTATAATACTGCCCCTATATACAAGAATATAACTACTATAATACTGCCCCCTATATACAAGAATATAACTACTATAATACTGCCACTATATACAAGAATATAACTACTATAATACTGCTCCTATATACAAGAATATAACTACTATAATACTGCCCCTATATACAAGAATATAACTACTATAATACTGCCCCTATATACAAGAATATAACTACTATAATACTGCTCCCTATATACAAGAATATAACTACTATAATACTTCCTCCTATATACAAGAATATAACTACTATAATACTGCTCCCTATATACAAGAATATAACTACTATAATACTTCTCCTGTATACAAGAATATAACTACTATAATACTTCCTCCTATATACAAGAATATAACTACTATAATACTGCTCCCTATATACAAGAATATAACTACTATAATACTTCTCCTGTATACAAGAATATAACTACTATAATACTGCCCCCTATGTACAGGAATATAACTACTATAATACTGCCGCCATGGACAAAAACATAACTTTTGCTTTTTAACTCCCTCTAGTTGGGCATTGGGAAAGGGGTCATTTCAGTTGATCCTCTGATTCCTATGTAAAGGTGACATAAAACGGGTGAAGGTTTGCCCATCTGTTCTGCTATGACTTGTATATACATTTTATCAGTGTACATTTGTTACATATTCATGAATTCTATAAAGAATTTTATTTGACGGATATGTTGGAGAGACCTTCTGTTTTTCTTTCTATAAACATTACATTTGTGTTGGATAATTATGAATGAAGTGCTACAAACCGCGTACATTGTTACCATGCTCCTCTCGTCTTGCAGTTCCGGATTTACATCTAACATTACCGTACCGTGCCCCCGCTGACTCATTAGCGACGGGTAGATCAGCAGAGGACAATGCTTATACCCCTGTTTGATTTTTGAGCAGACAAAAAGATATTTAGATCTTTGGTTTAAAATAATAGACGATAAATAGCGACTGTGTTCAGTTCCCTTCTGTATCGTACTCCTTCCCCCAACCTCCCCTCCTGCGCAGACAGAAGAAGAAAAGAAGCCAATTCAGTAAGATTAAAGAACAACGAGAAGAAAGAACAACAGAGGAGGAATGTTTTTCTTGGTTTTTTTTTCCGAACACGTGGGAGCCAAATTAAATTAGATTGAAAAATAAGATTAAAATCAGGGTTATTATAGAAATGTTGATTAGAACGCCACATTAAGGTCTGCTATTGTGTCATTATCTAAATAGAAATCTCTGCTTTGGCTCCTTTCAATCAGAAATCACCCAGAGTCCTTTATTTACAAAAAGATCTTTTTTAGAAGAGTGTGAGGAATGAACCCCGTCGTTGCCAGAGAGATTCGCAATTCTAAAAAAATAAAAATACTTGAGTATGGTTAGAAATATCTAATTAAAGAGGTTCCCTACTTGTTTCCTTGACAATAAGCGCACCACAAAGTGTCCCCCTGCTGGGACCTCCAGCGATCCGCTGCAATCGTTGGGAAAACCTGGCAGTAGGGGTTCAGTTTCCCTGCAGCGCCATCACAGGGGAAATGAAGTATTACACGGTGTCCATTTATATCAATGTGTTGTCTGTGTAGTGCAGGACAGGACAGGTCCTCCAGAGAGATAGACGCTCTTTGTAACCGCTCTCCACTCTGGCCAAGAGATGAGGATCCTGAACAGAGGACCCCCCTCTAGTACCTCAGAATTCACTAATGGGGTGTATGAAAATGGGTTTTCCAAACTAGACCACATCTAAAATACCAGTCCTGGAATACAAGGTGGGTCAAGGCTTGGTACCTGGTGAATAACCCACTGCAAAAATGTACCATGGGTCAACCAATGTAATAATTTCCCAACTATGACACATGTTCTGGAGACATGGCGGAAGCGTAACCTTCCGTAAGAGGCCAATAGGAGTCGTCTACCAACATGGGGTCACCATGATAGGTTTGTCAAATAGGGTTGGTTTGAGGCGCACTGTATGGTTACATTAGGCACATTGGCCAAAATAGTTAAAAGCTGTCATGGCATGGAGTATAATTCTAATGGATGTAAGGACCCGTTGACGAGCAACGTTATTACCTACACCATAGGCAATTTAAAATAGTGATATGGATTTACAGGCCGTCATTTGTAAAGGATTAATTTTTTGGAGTTTGCGCAGCCTTGCTTTGGTGAGTTGTAAGTGTTGTGGCTTCTGTTTTGCCTTGTATTTTTGGACGACTATTGGGTCGTCAGATCTTTCGTAAAGAAGGTCACCTCTGTGTGGAGCCGGTACTGGCTCACTGTGAGAGTGCACTGTGGATGTCCGACATGTGGTTTTATAGGCCAATGTCCTCCTCTGCAGACCCAATGGTTGTTTGCCCCTGTCCCGAAAGTACAACAGAACAGAGGTGGTAAATCCTACCACACGCTATATACCACACTGTGTGTAGCCTTCTAGCACTGTCGAGGAATATTCAGCTGGTTGTCTGGGATTTGTAGATGAAATATTCATTTTGACCTTGTGTTTTTACCTTGACCTCTGTCACTTTTTCTGTCATAGCCTGTGGGTCAGGGTTTTTGCTTTCCTCCAATCTGTCACAACTAAGAACCTTCACCCTGACTCCTGTTACGTTGACATCAGTCGGCAAATCTGTCATCATTCAACTGACGTTAAGCATTTATTGGTCTTGTTGTTGTGGAATGTCTTATGTTTTTTGTTTGTTTTTTATGTGCAGGAAAACCCAGCAACCTCTTTCCTGATGACAGTTTTATTGACTCCGGAGAACTGGACGTGGGTCGGAGAGCTACACAGAAGATCCCTCCTGGCATATTCTGGAGGTCTCAGGTTTTCATAGACCATCCTGTTCACCTCAAGTTCAACGTGTCTTTGGGAAAGGCGGCTCTTGTCGGGATTTATGGTAGAAGAGGGCTCCCTCCATCACACACACAGGTGACAAAAGCTGACTGGTCTGTTTCATAAATGTCGTCTAAGCCTTCATATATTTTGTTAAGTCCATGCCGAGCCGAACAGTCCAGTAGGAACCAAGATCTGATAGGATCATTATTCACGCACAATGTAGAAAGCCATTTTGCAGAACGGATATTCATCCCATAAATTCACTTTGTGACTGCACACGGGCCTTGGGGCACATTATGTTGTCCGCCGCATTGTTTGAGTCCGTCTTCGATTGAGATTTGATCTTTTTACGTCTCGATCTTTTTATATCACGGGGCATCTCCTTATCTAAAGAAGGTTTCACCATCCGCATAGAAGGATGTTCCTCGCCTTACAGATTTTTATCTTTCTCGTGGGATGGGGGGGGGGGTTGTTAGTTCTCGTGGATCAATCAATATGAACATAATAGGTGGGCTTGCGTAAATAGATGCTCATTTAATGTTTTTGTTTTTTTTTGTGCCTTCAGTTTGATTTTGTAGAACTTTTGGATGGAAGACGTCTGCTGTCACAGGAGGCCAGGAGCTTGGAAGGTCCTCAGAGGCTGCACAGAGGGGTGGTCCCTCTAACAAGTCATGAAACCGGATTCATCCAATATTTGGACTCTGGCATCTGGCACCTGGCATTTTACAATGATGGCAAAGAGTCCGAGGTGGTTTCTTTCCTCACAACTACTATTGGTGAGTACTACAGCTTCGAATTATAGCAAGGATCTTTTTTTCTGTCTTTTTATGAAGGATTAACCCATGACGACTAATGATGTTGCCGCATCATGACGAGCATGCTCGTCCTGGTTATCGCAAAAGCAAGTGTACCTGTGCGATCGGGAGTGGAGCAATGGCTGTAATGCACAGCAGCAGCCCCACTGTAACATTGGAGATCAATGGAACCTCTGATCTACGCCGTTAACACTTTGAATTCTGTGAGCGACGCTGATAGCGGCATTCAAAGGGAATGAGTGGAGGGGACCCCCATTTGATCATGTCACGGGATCCATGTGATGCGATCAAGGCCAATACCTTATATGGACAGACAGGGCTGACTGACCATTCGTATTTCTTGTTCTTAGGGCATACTTAGGTACATACTATCCGTACACAGACGAATGTACTGCCGTATAGATATATGCCGGTACATTATAGTTAAAAATTCTTAATATTAAATTTAAAAAAAAATTAATGAAGAATAAAAATTTTAAAAAAGTATATAAAATAAATCTGTAAAAGAAAAAAATGCACATTTGTTATAATAAATAAACTTTTATTAAATAAAGGATCCAAAACATAAAATAATATATACATACTTAAAATTGCTACGACCATAACAACCTGACCATAAATATATAGCATCATTTATGATGATCGGTGTAGGTTTTAAAAATAAAAACTGAGCGGAACTAATTTGTTTTGCATTTTTGCCAAAATAAAAATTTTACTAAATTAAACACTAATGTATATGTATTATAAACGGCACATACATAGAGTTCAACTCGTACCATAAAAAAAAAGCCTCATACAGTTACGTGGAACAAAAAATAAAAATGTTATGGCCATCTGGATGCAAAGAGGAAAATTAAAAAAAATTGTTCTGGTCCTCAAGGTCAGAATTGGCTCGGCCCTTAAAGGGTTACAATGCAGATTTGGACAAAAAACGTCAGATTTTAGGAGCCCATTACACCATTGCAGGAGCCAAGCCCGCGTTCTGCTGGCCAACTATAATAACGTTTAAAGATCACTAGAACATAACCCTAAAAATTAGGCACCAGGGACACATTTTTGGATACATTGGTTACCTGACTTTTCCAGATGGTATTGACCGATAGTGATTGGGTGTAATTGTTGTATTATCTCGGGTTTGAGTTGTGGCTAGAAAAAGTTTGTTGATTTATGGTCAAGTCATGCAAATTGATCGAACGCAACTGGGCAACCTACAACAGATCTTTGTGTAGCCATAGCCCTAGAGGTTTGCAGACCTAATGGGTGAAAATAACAAGATAAGCTTTATGGTTTCACCACCACAACGAAAAGAGCCGGGACAAATTTTGATAAAAATTTTGGTAGCTTTGAAGAGGGCAGGTTCTGGTTGATACCATTGACCCTACTGTATTTTTTGTCAGATCTTTCATTACTGGATCTTTATGGTTTCGATCTGGAACATGGTTATGGACAAACTTCTTCACCCTTTAGTCCCGTATGGAATGTTTTAGTTAACTTCAGTCGTATTGGGATTTTCCATCTTCTCTTTTGAGGTTTAGTATTCTTAAATCTTGTAAAATTTTGTAAATTTTTTTCTATCTTATTATATGGTGGTGGGGAGAATATCAAAGTGCGGTGGTGGCTATAAGGTCTTGATGAGTGGAAGGATGGACACCTAATGTGTCTCAGTTGGAGGTCATTGATTTTCTTTGTATATTTAGTTTCACAAGAGTGAACAGCAATGATATAGGAGGGTCGAGGTTCCAGGAGAGCATGGGAATGAGCACAGAGGACGTGTGAGAAATCACTGGCCCTTCTTCATTGTCCTCTAATGTAATGTAATATGTGGATGATGGAAGATAAGACATTGCTGTGGTGGAGTGATGCGCTTCATTAATACCGCTGACCAGGAATTCTAAGGGAAACCTTAATTTGTGACATTTCTCATGATGTTGAATAGTTTTGTAATATCATAAAATTCATAAAATTATCACCATAACAGTGCCCTTAAAATATTGCCAGCCACATATCACTGTCCATAAAATAGTGTCAGCCTCATCTGTAGAAACGCTGACAGAGACACTGATGTTGTTAATCTTATCAGTTTAACGGTACCGGTCAAAGTAGTGTTGATATAATAGTACCAAACCTATCAGTGCCTATGCAATTGTACCATCCACACATCCGTGGCCACATGATAGTACCAACCATATCAGTGGCCATATAATAATACCAGTGCCTATATAATAATACCAGTGACATCAGTGTCTATATAACTATACTAGTGACATCAGTGTCTATATAATAATACCAGTGACATCAGTGTCTATATAATACCAGTGACATCAGTGTCTATATAATAATACTAGTGACATCAGTGTCTATATAATAATACTAGTGACATCCGTGTCTATATAATACTAGTGACATCAGTGTCTATATAATATCAGTGTCTATAAAATAATACTAGTGACATCAGTGTCTATATAATAATACCAGTGACATCAGTGTCTATATAATAATACCAGTGACATCAGTGTCTATATAATACTAGTGACATCCGTGTCTATATAATAATACTAGTGACATCAGTGTATATATAATATCAGTGACTTCCGTGTATATATAATACTAGTGACATCCGTGTCTATATAACTATACCAGTGACATCAGTGTCTATATAATAATACTAGTGACATCAGTGTCTATATAATAATACTAGTGACATCAGTGTCTATATAATAATACCAGTGACATCAGTGTCTATATAATACTAGTGACATCCGTGTCTATATAATAATACTAGTGACATCAGTGTATATATAATATCAGTGACATCCGTGTATATATAATACTAGTGACATCCGTGTCTATATAACTATACCAGTGACATCAGTGTCTATATAATAATACCAGTGACATCAGTGTCTATATAATACCAGTGACATCAGTGTCTATATAATACTAGTGACATCAGTGTCTATATAATAATACTAGTGACATCAGTGTATATATAATACTAGTGACATCAGTTTCTATATAATAATACTAGTGACATCAGTGTCTATATAATAATACTAGTGACATCCGTGTCTATATAATACTAGTGACATCAGTGTCTATATAATATCAGTGTCTATAAAATAATACTAGTGACATCAGTGTCTATATAATAATACCAGTGACATCAGTGTCTATATAATAATACCAGTGACATCAGTGTCTATATAATACTAGTGACATCCGTGTCTATATAATAATACTAGTGACATCAGTGTATATATAATATCAGTGACTTCCGTGTATATATAATACTAGTGACATCCGTGTCTATATAACTATACCAGTGACATCAGTGTCTATATAATAATACTAGTGACATCAGTGTCTATATAATAATACCAGTGACATCAGTGTCTATATAATACTAGTGACATCCGTGTCTATATAATAATACTAGTGACATCAGTGTATATATAATATCAGTGACATCCGTGTATATATAATACTAGTGACATCCGTGTCTATATAATAATACTAGTGACATCAGTGTATATATAATATCAGTGACATCCGTGTATATATAATACTAGTGACATCCGTGTCTATATAACTATACCAGTGACATCAGTGTCTATATAATAATACCAGTGACATCAGTGTCTATATAATACCAGTGACATCAGTGTCTATATAATACTAGTGACATCAGTGTCTATATAATAATACTAGTGACATCAGTGTATATATAATACTAGTGACATCAGTGTCTATATAATAATACTAGTGACATCAGTGTCTATATAATAATACCAGTGACATCAGTGTATATATAATACCAGTGACATCCGTGTATATATAATACTAGTGACATCAGTGTATATATAATACCAGTGACATCAGTGTCTATATAATAATACTAGTGACATCAGTGTCTATATAATATCCGTGTCTATATAATATCAGTGACATCAGTGTCTATATAATAATATATGTGACATCATTGTCTATATAATAATACCAGTCACAATAATGTACATATATTAGTATCTTCCACATCAGTGCTTACATAAAAGAGAAAATCCGTCCCTTTACATTACAAGCTATATCCGTGCCCATGCAATTATTCCAACTGCACACACTGTCCGTAGAAGTACTAGCCATATAATAGTGCCCATATAATAGAGCCCATATAATAGAGCCCATATAATAGAGCCACTATGTACAGGAGACACTGCCCTTGTGGACTATCTCATGTCTGTGCTGTTTGTTTTTTTTAAGCTGTAGAGAGTTCAGTGCCAGCAATCTGTACAGTGAACGGACTCACGTGAGGGTCTGAGCCAGGACGTAGCTGACCAGATGCTGTGGTGGCCTCGGGGCACCTCTGTACCAAGCGGCCACGGTCAAAGTCAGCAGCTCTGCTGTCAGATATAGACGACCTGCAATCACAATACTCGTTTACAAAGGCTGTCTGGAAAAACATTGGCATTGAGCGGCTACATTGGGAGTTTACATGCGGCGCGAGTTTATGTCAGGCCAGGGCGGCTCTAGGGGGAAAGGACAGGCGATTACCCGAGGTCTCCGATCCGTAAAGCCCCTCAATATGTATAATGTAAACATTGGTTATCTATCTATCTCATATCTATCTATCTATCTATCTATCTATCTATCTATCTAATATCTATCTATCTCATATCTATCTATCTATCTATCTCATATCTATCTCATATCTATCTATCTCATATCTATCTATCTATCTATCTATCTATCTATCTATCTATCTATCTATCTATCTATCTCATATCTATCTCATATCTATCTCATATCTATCTCATATCTATCTATCTATCTCATATCTATCTCATATCTATCTATCTATCTCATATCTATCTCATATCTATCTCATATCTATCTATCTCATATCTATCTATCTCATATCTATCTATCTCATATCTATCTATCTCATATCTATCTATCTCATATCTATCTATCTCATATCTATCTATCTCATATCTATCTCTCTCATATCTATCTCATATCTATCTCATATCTATCTCATATCTATCTCATATCTATCTCATATCTATCTCATATCTATCTCATATCTATCTCATATCTATCTCATATATATCTATCTATGTATCTATCTATCTATCTCACGACAATTAAACCCGACGATATCTGGGTTAGGGAGAACTAAACCTATAAATAAATATTGAACTATAAACCTATATTAACATAACCGTTATTAAGGTAAACCCCCGTATGCCGGCCACAAATATAAGTGGGCATGTAATGGGCATCCACCTTCTAAAACGCCAGCTGTGACATATACAATGCCGCAACCTGCTCAGAAATAAAATCCGGAAGTCATCACCACATGAATTATAAAGGTCAGACATGGGGAAAATACTTCCAGGTCACTCGTCAAAAGAACAGTCCATGCCAATGCCAAACCTCCCAGCGTTAACCCGCAACTGAGTGGGTTTGACTGAAGCCATAATCCCTAGCTAAAAACCGTTGCCTTAACCCCTTAGCGTTGCTACAGTGTCAGACCCGTCGGCTATACGCCTGTGGCATAAGAAGATAGAGCCGGCCCCGAACCCCAGACCCAACTTCTGATGCCCCCGAGAGATGTGGAGGGCGTGGTGTATATACCCTGCATATATAGCAGAGCCGGTACAGACATTTCACCGCTGCAAGGGATTTCCCTTATGGGACCAGAAATTGTGTTGTCTTTTAATGGAAACTGTGACAAGGTCGGCGAGCATTACTTCAGCCCAGGAACGATGTGACAAAACCTCTACGCTGTGCAGTTGCTCTGTCACCACGAGGCCGGTTGCGTCGTGATCGATGTCTCTTTCGGTCGTGCTCATTTTCACAGCTGCTGGATTCCTCTTAGACGTCTTGTGTTATTTGAGGTGGGGGGGGGGCAGATACTTTAGGTGGGGGGGGGGGTCGGATGTCACAGATTCTGATCTCCATTAACGGACCCTCCGTTATATCACAGTCTATATTATATTATTATGTAGCCCCTTGTATAAAACGTAATGTACGGCTGTGCAGTTCTCTCAGGCTGTATCACATGTGAAGGGCTTAGATACAACATCTCAGCAGACAGTATCACCCATGATAGGATTAGATA
The DNA here is from genome assembly GCF_050947455.1 of Rhinoderma darwinii. Classification (NCBI taxonomy): domain Eukaryota; kingdom Metazoa; phylum Chordata; class Amphibia; order Anura; family Rhinodermatidae; genus Rhinoderma; species Rhinoderma darwinii. The sequence continues at coordinate 13,764,731 of NC_134688.1, read as the reverse complement.
CTGCAGCTCAGTGGACAGTATCACACATGATAAGCTTAGATACAGCAGGCAGTGTCACACGTCATAGGATTAGATACAGGCTCAGCGGGCAGTGTCACACATAAGCTTAGATACTGCAGCTCAGAAGAATGTATCACACGTAATAGGGTTAGATACGCCAATCCAGCAGACAGTCTCATTCATAATATGCTTAGATACATCAGCTCAGCAGACAGTATCACACATGATAGGCTTAGATACAATTGCTCAGCAGACAGTACCATACATGATAGGTTTAGATACACCAAATCAGCAGACTATCAACTATTAAACAGGGACTCCGCATAGTATCACACATGATAGGCTTAGATACTCCAGCTGAGCCGCATAGTATCACACATGATAGGCTTAGATACTCCAGCTGAGCAGCATAGTATCACACATAAGCTTAGATACACCAGCTAGGTAGCATAGTATCACACATGATAGGCTTAGATACTCCAGCTGAGCAGCATAGTATCACACATGATAGGCTTAGATACTCCAGCTCAGCAGCATAGTATCACACATGATAGGCTTAGGTACACCGGCTCAGCAGCATAGTATCACACATGATAGGCTTAGATACTCCAGCTCAGCAGCATAGTATCACACATGATAGGCTTAGGTACACCGGCTCAGCAGCATAGTATCACACGAGATAGTTATACTGGTCCCTTGCTGTTGACCGTGATCTCTTCCTATAATTATTACGCTCCGGGTGCTTGCTATAAGAAGGTTGCGGTTCGTTGTGATGTAACGGCGGCGGCAGGACTGCGTGATCTGATGCTTTATATGACGTATTCCTGACCTAGATTTATTATCCTCTAATCCACACCCCGGGGAAGCGAATAGGTAATATTACCGTATGGGCCACGCGGTATAATAACGGAGAAGTGTTCGCTCTCCGTGGTCGGCGCGCCGCTATAAATCATACATCCTACAAGAGAGACGGGAGAAAAATGAGGGTCTTATTTACCCAGAGGATAATAGATTATAGAATCGTATTCCCTGTCTGTGGACGGGGAGGGGATTTACTGGCCTGCGCTCGCCCGCGCTTCATGTCCGCATCTGGCACACGGTCCACAGTCCGATCCGGCTCCATTTCACAGAACATTTGTCATTTTCCGGTGTTGCGCCTGTGACAACGTTTTAGTGTCGTTTCTACAAGTGAGAATAAAAAAAATAAAAAATAAAATTCTCCCTTTTGACTGATTTTTACTGCGGCCAATCGTGACTTTCGTGACTTGTAGATCTCAGACGATCGTTGGTAAATTTCTCATCGCTTATTGTTTATGGGGCCGTAACGTGTTAAAATGTCGCTGCCATTCGTAGATGGACTGACGCTGTAACTCGTGGTGTTTTAGTGGATAAAAAGCAGAACGGGCTACGGGAGGTCACGACCTATCACATAATGGGATATAGAGAGGGGTCTTACTATAGGGGAGTCACACCAGGGCAATAGCGCCTGAGGGGGTTCAAAAGGTCCGCCGGCCCCTTATGCGGAGAGCAATAATATAAATGACGCAGGATAATTGGGGGAAGCGCTATTTTGCAAAGGGGCCCAACAGAGGCGTAACGTGAAGCTTTGGGGGCCTCTAGGAAGAATCTGTAATGGGGCCCCCACCTACCATTTCCATTTATTAAACTGGTGGTGTCTTATGGGGCAGAGGGGCATTTGGGGCCCTTTAAATATCAAGTATATGAAATGCTATCTCTTCACCCCTATGGCCACACTCCTGAATTTCAAGCTTTGCCTCTGCGTCCAAAAAGTGAAGCAACATTTATTCATCTGTTTATACTCCGTTTTTCAGTGTCCTCCAATAATTCTATTGCATTTCACATACGACGCCTCTATTTAAGGATATAGCTCTGTTTATCCTGAACTTCCTGGTTAACGAATAGAATCCTAGAGCCACAGTAAAGACTGACACTATTTGGGAATATAGCAATCTTTAGCCTGAGCTTTCAGAATAGAATGCAAGTGATACAGTAAAGACTGACACAAAGCTAGGACTGGCTTGCCCTACAGTGGACTTGAGTAAAATTACTTTAGTCTGGCACTGCAAGACCCAGCACTAACCTGAACTGAGTTTTCATAGGACTCAGAAAACCGTGGCCCATTACTTTTGAGTATCCTATCTATCTATCTATCTATCTATCTATCTATCTATCTATCTATCTATCTATCTATCTATCTATCTATCTATCTATCTATCTATCGGTGCATCTATCTATCGGTGCATCTATCTATCGGTGCATCTATCTATCGGTGTATCTATCTATCGGTGTATCTATCTATCGGTGTATCTATCTATCGGTGTATCTATCTATCGGTGTATCTATCTATCGGTGTATCTATCTATCGGTGTATCTATCTATCGGTGTATCTATCTATCGGTGTATCTATCTATCGGTGTATCTATCTATCTCATATCTATCTATCTCATATCTATCTATCTATCTATCTATCTATCTATCTATCTATCTATCTATCTATCTATCTATCTATCTCATATCGGTGTATCTATCCAGGGTGTCCGTGATCACCTTTGGACTTCTTTACTACTTTTTAACTCTTATCCATTAGAACACAAATCTGATCAGTGGCTACAGCTTAGCTGCATTGTCTTTTGGAGTGTAAGGTAATCTGAAATCCACCTCCTATCTCATCAGAAACCCGGGATACTGCTTCGACTCTCCACCATACTTTATACTACAGCTCTGCTCAGATGGAAATCCGCTCTACATGTTTTAGAATTATTCTGTCTTTGCTGTAATTGAATAAACTTTTAAATAACTAAACCTCCAGTGAGAAAAACAATTATTAGGAAACTTTTGAAAAAAAGTGTGTTCTCCTGAACGTCTGCTTCAATTAAAGCACCAGGAAGATCAGGATGAACACCGCTATAGGTACCTCCTAGATAAGGGAGTGACACGGAACATGGAATTGTTGGAGGACAAATGGAAAAAACAGATACAATTTAAGAAAAGTAAAAAAAAAAAAAAGTACCTATTACTGACTGTTTCCAAACATTTTACACATAAAAAAAATCAAATCTAGAATCGAAAAGAAATTACATACATTTTTTTTTATAATATCAGCGAATATATGAGAGACAAGGGACATCCTCCTGCAAACATGAGGAGGGGGATGCTGGGCCGCAGTGTAATCCCCGAGCTGGATAATAAGGAGCTGATGCCCGCCAGTCCCCGGGGGTAACAATGAGCCGCTGGCTGGATTGATGAATGGAATGACTGCTGGTGCTTCATCGCTTGATAAGACGCCTCTTAGATATGTATGAAGTTCAGGTCTTTGATGTAGGTCCGGCAGCGAGGAGGACTACTGAGGATTTATCTATCGGACTGTTCTCCATTAAGTGGAACACAGGATTCGAGACAGGTTTGGAGATGGCAGTGAATTTTTTTTCCTGGCTGAAAATTTTTAAAAAATTTGTAAGATAGTGAAAGAAATTCAGTGGTGACCACAGGCGGGTGCTAAACCATTCCTACTGTGCGACGACTGTACATACAGCAGCCCAGATCTCAGCTTCCTTCCTATACCAAGATCTTATGATGGTCTCTTAAGGACGAGCCCTAATTGGCTACTCAAATTAGTTAAAAAGGAGAGGGTCATTCTCGATGACGGGCATCAAAGAAGCCCAATCTACTCCTTGGGGGGTACTATATGTCACTGGGGTTAAGTCAACGGACCTTACTCTACCAACAGTAGTTGGGCTTGTAGGTCTCACTACTTTACCCTCTCCTTTCCTTTCTTTGTCTCCGCAATCAAAAAACACCACGCATACAGAACCACACCCGCTTTTTGGAGCTCCTCACCGGAATTTTTTGACATTGTTTCGGGAGACAGAAATTTTTGACTAGCCTGGAAGAGGTTTGGGCATAGCTGCATACTTTTGAGAAATGGCATCAGGGAGATTCTGAGAAGCGATGTATTTAGCAGCGTGCAAAATGTTTTAATGTTTTCTCCGTCCATTTATATAGGACACCCCCCACCTTACGGCATTTGAATCACAAGTAGCGCATATGACACCCTTCATCACACCCAAAAAGGAATACACATCCCAGACCAGACTCCTACACAAAGACACCAGACCTCTTAAAGAGGCTCTGTCACCAGATTTTGCAACCCCTATCTGCTATTGCAGCAGATAGGCGCTGCAATGTAGATTACAGTAACGTTTTTATTTTAAAAAAACGAGCATTTTTGGCCAAGTTATGACCATTTTTGTAGTTATGCAAATGAGGCTTGCAAAAGTCCAAGTGGGCGTGTTTAAAAGTAAAAGTCCAAGTGGGCGTGTATTATGTGCGTACATCGGGGCGTTTTTAATACTTTCACTAGCTGGGCGCTCTGATGAGAAGTATCATCCTCTTCTCTTCAGAACGCCCAGCTTGTGACAGTGCAGATCTGTGACGTCACTCACAGGTCCTGCATCGTGACGGCCACATCGGCAGCAGAGGCTACAGTTGATTCTGCAGCAGCAACAGCGTTTGCAGGTAAGTCGATCTTACCTGCAAACGCTGATGCTGCTGCAGAATCAACTGTAGCCTCTGCTGCCGATGTGGCCGTCACGATGCAGGACCTGTGAGTGACGTCACAGATCTGCACTGTCAGAAGCTGGGCGTTCTGAAGAGAAGAGGATGTTACTTCTCTTCAGAGCGCCCAGCTAGTAAAAGTAGTAAACACGCCCCGATGTACGCACATAATACACGCCCACTTGGACTTTTACTTTTAAACACACCCACTTGGACTTTTGCAAGCCTCAATTGCATAATTACAAAAATGGTCATAACTTGGCCAAAAATGCTCGTTTTTTAAAAATAAAAACGTTACTGTAATCTACATTGCAGCGCCGATCTGCTGCAATAGCAGATAGGGGTTGCAAAATCTGGTGACAGAGCCTCTTTAACTAATATAAACCCCTAAACTAAAACTGACCCTAAACCAAAAAACAGACCCCAGATTAGACCCCTTAACAACTACAGACCCCAGACAGATCCCCTAAACAACTACAGACCCCCTAAACAACTGCAGACCTCAGACAGACCCCCTAAACGAAAACAGACCCTGGATTAGATCCCTATTCAAAAACAGACCCCAGACAAGACCACTAAATAAAGACCCCAGACCCCCTAAACAAAAAGACCCTAGGCTAGACCCCTAAACTACTACAGACGCCAGACCCCTAAACAAAAAGACATCAGACCCCTAAACAAAAATACCCCAGGCTAGACCCCTAAACAAATGCGGACACCAGACCCCCTAAAGAAAAACAGACCCAGACTTCCTAAAGAAAAACAGACCCCTGACCACTATAGACAGCCTTAAACAAAAACACACCCCGTACCAGACCCTGTAAACAACTACAGACCCTAGACTAGACCCCTAAACAAAAACGGCTCTACTGGGAGTCCGGGAGGTGTCCCTTTTTTTCTAGAGTTTACCAGACATGTCAGTAGAGTAGGTTAGTTTAAGTTTGGGGTCTTCACTGAGCACCACGGCCTCTTGGGAAATAGAATCTGAATGGATCAACGTTTGCAACCCCCCTGCACCGACACGATCTTCTGACATTTCAAAAGCTGAATTTTAGGTGGATTTCTCTTTTAAAGCAACATATGATTATTATTTTCCATCTTCTGTCCTCGTAGTTGTGGTGATAACTACTCCTTGATGTATCGTACATTCGTACAGTTATTCATCCAGGGTTTAGGTCGGAGATTGGACCAAATGACTAATTTAAAGTGAGTGATGGAGGGCACGAACCCGTGACCTTCTGCGCCGAGGTACAGCGTACGTTTCCTGAACTCAGAATTGTTCAGGCTGCAGGAGAAAAGAAGAAACAATTTGACAACCCGCAAGCTCAGACCAGATTTTCTTGCCATTGTATGCCTACAATGAAAATAAAAATGACAGTCTTTAAGATGCCATCTGCCATTTACGTTCGCCTGTCACAGGCTTCTGGGCCTGACACCCGCGTCTATTTCCTGTCACTTTATCAATGCACTAAAAAGAAGCTTCAAGAAACATCAAAATGATTTAGACAGTACCGTTCTATGTGTTGGAGCAATCAGCCAAACGACAAAGTATAATCACCCCCCAATAAAAAAAAAAATACATCGTCTACGTATCTGCACCAGTTATGGAACTATTTGGTACAGGGGATACAGTCAATTGCTGGAAGGTGACCGCTTCTAACTTAACTTTTGTTCGATTTGTACTAATTTTGAGTTGTTTTCTTTTTCTCTATTCACATCCAGAGCTGCTTTCAAAATTCTGTTTTTGCTCTTTAAACCCCTTAACCCACCATGACGTACATGTATATCATAGTGGGAGGGGAAAATAATGGAGCTGTGCCCACTCCATACGCAGCGGTTGTCCATGTATTACAGCTGACATCTCGCACTAACGGCGCTAACTCCTCGCAGATAACTCTGATCCCACCAGTATAACCACTTAGATGCCATGTCAATAGAAACCGCGTCATTTAAGCCGTTAGAGTGGGGCTCCCTCTGTCATCCCATTGGCTCCCCACGGTGTGATTGGTGCTAATGGGTTGTCATGGCAGCCAGGGTCCTAATGATGGCCCCCAGTTCTGCCATCTTGGTCCTCGTATTTTTCCCTGCCAGGGCTTATTAGGAAATCACAAATTGCATAATATTTATTTTATTTATTTATTTCAGTTACTAATATAGCGCCAACATATTACGCAGCGCTGTACAGAGGTCCTCTTTTTTTTACTGTCCCCATTGGGGCTCACAATCTAAATTCCCTATTGGTATGTTTTTGGGGTGTGGGAGGAAACCGGAGTACCCGGAGGAAACCCACGCAAACACGGGGAGAACATACAAACTCCATGCAGATGTGGTCCTTGGTTGGATATACATGAGTATTGCAGTTTATTGTACAATCGATTTAAATGGTTGCATGTCCCTTAGTCGGACTAAAATAAATGTACCAAGAAGTAAAGTTTTTAAAAACATATAAAAAAAAACTAAAACCTTTCTCCATTTTTTACGTAAAATAACAAACAATAAAAAATACAAAGTATACAGTTCGCTGACTTACCATTATGTTACACCACCATGTGATTTTGCCATTATGGGGGTTGCCACCCAACTTTTTAGGTACCTTGAAAGGCATATATTCTGTAGAATTTCATTTCCTTTGCAGTTCCTCCTTCCTACTGGTCTATCTGTGTAAGGCCTTATTTACACGAGCGTGTGCGTTTTGCGCACGCAAAAAACGCGGCGTTTTGCGTGCGCAAAAGGCACTTAACAGCTGCGTGTGTCATCAGTGTATGATGCGCGGCTGCGAGATTTTCTCGCAGCCGCCATCATTTTGACACTCCGTTTGGATGTTTGTAAACAGAAAAGCACGTGGTGCTTTTCTGTTTACATTCAGAGAATGACAGCTGTTGCGCGAACCGCGCAGTTCGCACGGAAGTGCTTCCGTGCGACCTGCGTGGTTTTCGCGCACCCATTGACTTCAATGGGTGCGTGATGCGCAAAAAACGCAGAAATATAGAACATGTCGTGAGTTTTACGCAGCGGACTCACGCTGCGCAAAACTCACGGACTGTCTGCACTGCCCCATAGCCTAATATAGGTGCGTATGACACGCGTGAAAAGCACGCGCGTCGCACGCGCATATATTACGCTCGTCTAAATGATGCCTAAGTGTCAGTCTTCACTGACAAGTCTAGAATTGTATTCATGAATATGAAATATGATCCAGGGGACCTTGTGGAATAATAAAATCACATTAATAATATTTGGGTTCTGCTCCATCTGCATAGTCCTTTTTTATCGTATTTTGTCCCACTAAATCTCCATAAATATTATCCATCCTCGGTTATGTACAACTAGGCCCGACTCTTCCGTAATGTAGCGTCACGGCGACCTTTGATGTGTGCTACTTATGAGCGCTACAGCGTTTTGTTGATCATAAGAATAACCGCTTTTTCCAGATCTACTTTCCCTGCAGTAGCGCTTGGAATAAAATGATAAGCAGCCATAATAAATGGATTTTCGGGGGGGGGGGGGAGGGTATTTCATACATTTCTCAGATGGACGGCACTTCTAGAGGTGCCTCCTGCATGATGATGTCATTTACCGCAAAAGCCGCCAAGATTATCCCTTCCGTGCCAAGCAAGAACTGTGAGGAACTTGGTCCCCGCTCAAGGTCAAGGGATTAAGTCACAACTGAAAGCAAGGTCAAGGGTAAATAAGCAAAAACTAAAAAAATCAAAAACATAATGTATCAGTCCCATTACTTCCTCAGCAATTCCCCTCCATGCTATGCGGGACGTGAAGAACTTCATACTAAAAAGATGGTCGCCGCTCAAGGTCAACCGGGCTAAAGCAAGGTCGAGGGTTAAAACACAAATGTAATGTGGCAATCCTATTACCCCACCTGCATCAATGACGAACATACAAGTTTCAGTACAAGCGTCCCAGACACTGTCCACCTGCCCCAAGACGCCTGGCTTCATTCCCATTTGTCTTGGACAGAAGTCCTCTCTAGTTCTGCCTGGTATGTGAAGATGTTATATAGGAGTCGTCAGAGTGGCCAATCACGTTGAACGTTCTTGTAGTGGCGGAAGAGATCATTGTAAGAATGTGGAGGTGTTGGTGAAATATCCTGTGGCTAGCAATGTCTTTGACTATGGCTGGGGATGTTATGGCGCCACTGTCAGGATTTGAAATGGGGGGGGGGGGTTTCCAAACGCAGACTTTTTAGACCAAGTTATTTTCGCTATACTACCGCTGCTTTCTGGTTTTTACGCTATAATTAATGGTCTGCACTTATCCACCAGCCTAGCCCTTTATTTTACAAGCTCTAGGGCTAGGCTAGTGGATATGTGCAGACCACTACTGGTAGTATAAATGCTGTGTAGATAGTGCCACACTCAGTGCCCCCTGTAGATAGTGCCACACTCAGTGCCCCCTGTAGATAGTGCCACACTCAGTGCCCCCTGTAGATAGTGCCACACTCAGTGCCCCCTGTAGATAGTGCCACACTCCGTGCCCCCTGTAGATATTGCCACACTCAGTGCCCCCTGTAGATAGTGCCACACTCAGTGCCCCCTGTAGATAGTGCCACACTCAGTGCCCCCTGTAGATAGTGCCACACTCGGTGCCCCCTGTAGATAGTGCCACACTCGGTGCCCCCTGTAGATAGTGCCACACTCAGTGCCCCCTGTAGATAGGGCCACACTCAGTGCCCCCTGTAGATAGTGCCACACTCAGTGCCCCCTGTAGATAGTGCTACACTCTGTGCCTCCGGTAGATAGGGCCACACTCTGTGCCCCTGGTAGATATTGCCAAACTTGGTGCCCCCTGCAGATAGTGCTACACTCGGTGGGTCCTGTTGATAGTGCCACATGCAGTGCCCCCTGTACATATTGCCACACTCAGTGCCCATGCTGGTAGTTCTGCACGCTTAAACAAGCACTCACCTGTCTCCATTTTCCACGCCATCCTCCAGCGATGCAGGCCTGGTCCCTTCTGACCAGGTCTGCTTCAGCGGAAGGAGGCCCGATGATGAACTCGCGCTGCCTGCATCACAAGAACTCGCCGAATGGCAGAGAAAAGAACCGATGATTCCCTTGCATCGCCAGCGCTGTCTATTGTATCCGCAACCTTAAGACAATTGAGTCCTGTAGTATGTAAAGGCCTTCCAGCCATGCTCAGAGGGTGGGTCTCCGGGCAACTGGAACCCCCGGCTTGTGCCACTAACTGTAAATAGTTGGAGAATTTATAGGAGCTCTGACTATGGCTGGCAATGTTATGGGGGTTCTCACTGTGGCTAGCAATGTTATGGGGGTTCTCACTGTGGCTAGCAATGTTATGGGACACTTTCTATGGCTAGCAAAGTTATGGGGTCTGTGATTATTGTTGGCAATGTTTTGCGGTAATGGACTATGGCTAGTAATGTTGTAGGGCCTTTGCTTATGGCTGGCAATGTTATGGGGCTCTGACTGTAACTAGCAATGTTAGGGGCCACTGTCTATAGCTTGTCATTTTGTAGGCCCATTGTTTATGGCTAACAATGTTATGGGGCACTGGCTATGGCAATGTTATGGCACCACGATCTATGGCTGACAATGTTATAGTGAAATTAACTTTGACTGGAAATGTTATCGGGGCTCTGACCATGACTGGCAAGGTTATAAGGCCACTATCTGTGGCTAGCAATTTTATGGAGGCTTTGACTGTGTTCGACAGTGTTATGGGGGCATGAACTATGGCAATATTATGATGAAATGAACTATGGCTGGAAATGCTATGGGGGCTCTGACGGTTTCTGGCAATGTTTATAGGCCCACTGTCTATATCAAACAATGTTACAGGGCCACGTTTTATAACTAGCAAAGTTATGGGGGTTTTGAATTTCCGTGACAGTGTTATGGGGGCACGGACTCTGGAAATGTAATGATGAAATTAACTATGATTGGAAATGTTATAGGGCATGAATCATGACTGGCATTGTTATGGGGGACAGTGCATCCTTGTGTTTTCCTATGACCGTCCCCCCCCCCCCCCTCCACATGTAACCTTCCTCTTTGACGTTATTGTCGGGTCCCACGTTGAATGTGACCTCCATGCATCCTATAATTATATGCGTAACTTAATTTACACGCGGAGTCGGTCTGTATAGAGCTGACCCGTCCTCTATATTTCTTCTATACTGGCGCCCGTGTAGAGATGAGCACTGCAGCGGGTTATCAGGATGGAAGAATGAAAAGATAAAAGTGATTTGCGCTGTAAACAGAACACACAGGATCCGCGAGCTCAGAAAATTTGTGCAATAAATTGGATAAGTTAATAGCTTTGGGATTAAGTTAAAACACTGGAAGGATGGCGGTCATTATTTACCAGCAGCTGATATAACCGCGCACCCAGCAAATTACACCAGCGACTAATTCTGTTTGCTGAGGCGGCATTATTTTATTTCCCAGCAAATTCAGAAAAAACAGCCGCCTCGCTGGACGTACAAATTATAATACAAGAATAATAAGCAATTTTCTCCATCATCGTCTCTCACTCGGGAGAAAAAAAATTCAAAGCAAAATCTGTTTTGGTACATAACTAAAAGCTTTGTAATATTTTTGGTATTGGTCACAGGAACCTGAACACCCCCTCCCCCCCCCCCCATGCAGCATAACGACTACTGGATTTCTGCACAGCTAACTTGAGCGGGCAGTATTATAGTAGTTATATTCTTGTATATAGGGAGCAGTATTATAGTAGTTATATTCTTGTATATAGGAGCAGTATTATAGTGGTTATATTCTTGTACATAGGGGGCAGTATTATAATAGTTATATTCTTGTATATAGGGAGCAGTATTATAGTAGTTATATTCTTGTATATGCGGAGCAGTATTATAGTAGTTATATTCTTGTATATAGGTGTAGTATTATAGTAGTTATATTCTTGTATATAGGGGGCAGTATTATAGTAGTTATATTCTTGTATATAGGAGCAGTATTATAGTAGTTATATTCTTGTATATAGGGAGCAGTATTATAGTAGTTATATTCTTGTATATAGGAGCAGTATTATAGTGGTTATATTCTTGTACATAGGGGCCAGTATTATAGTAGTTATATGCTTGTATATAGGGGCAGTATTATAGTAGTTATATTCTTGTATATAGGGGCAGTATTATAGTAGTTATATTCTTGTATATAGGGGCAGTATTATAGTAGTTATATTCTTGTATATAGGGGCAGTATTATAGTAGTTATATTCTTGTATATAGGAAGCTGTATTATAGTAGTTATATTCTTGTACATAGGGGCAGTATTATAGTAGTTATATTCTTGTATATAGGAGGCAGTATTATAGTAGTTATATTCTTGTATATAGGGGCAGTATTATAGTAGTTATATTCTTGTATATAGGAGCAGTATTATAGTAGTTATATTCTTGTATATAGGATCAGTATTATAGTAGTTATATTCTTGTATATAGGAGCATTATTATAGTAGTTATATTCTTGTATATAGGAGCAGTATTATAGTAGTTATATTCTTGTATATAGGAGCAGTATTATAGTAGTTATATTCCTGTATATAGGAGGCAGTATTATAGTAGTTATATTCTTGTATATAGTAGCAGTATTATAGTAGTTATATTCTTGTATATAGGAGGCAGTATTATAGTAGTTATATTCTTGTATATAGTAGCAGTATTATAGTAGTTATATTCTTGTATATAGGTGGCAGTATTATAGTAGTTATATTCTTGTATATAGGGGGCAGTATTATAGTAGTTATATTCCTGTATATAGGAGGCAGTATTATAGTATTTATATTCTTGTATATAGGAGCAGTATTATACGGTAGTAGTTATATTCTTGTATATAGGGGCAGTATTATAGTAGTTATATTCTTGTATATAGGGGGCAGTATTATAGTAGTTATATTCTTGTATATAGGGGGCAGTATTATAGTAATTATATTCTTGTATATAGGGGGCAGTATTATAGTAGTTATATTCTTGTATATAGGAGCAGTATTATAGTAGTTATATTCCGGTATATAGGGAGCAGTATTATAGTAGTTATATTCTTGTATATAGGAGCAGTATTATAGTAGTTATATTCTTGTATATAGGGGCAGTATTATAGTAGTTATATTCTTGTATATAGAGGGCAGTATTATAGTAGTTATATTCTTGTATATAGGGGCAGTATTATAGTAGTTATATTCTTGTATATAGGAGCAGTATTATAGTAGATATATTCTTGTATATAGGAGCAGTATTATAGTAGATATATTCTTGTATATAGGGGGCAGAATTATAGTAGCTATATTCTTGTATATAGGGGCAGTATTATAGTAGTTCTATTCTTGTATATGGGGGCAGTATTATAGTAGTTATATTCTTGTATATGGGGGCAGTATTATAGTAGTTATATTCTTGTATATAGGGGCAGTATTATAGTAGTTATATTCTTGTATATAGGGGGCAGTATTATAGTAGTTATATTCTTGTATATAGGGGGCAGTATTATAGTAATTATATTCTTGTATATAGGGGGCAGTATTATAGTAGTTATATTCTTGTATATAGGAGCAGTATTATAGTAGTTATATTCCGGTATATAGGGAGCAGTATTATAGTAGTTATATTCTTGTATATAGGGGCAGTATTATAGTTGTTATATTCTTGTACATAGGGGGCAGTATTCTAGTAGTTATATTCTTGTATATAGGGGCAGTATTATAGTAGTTATATACTTGCATATAGGGAGCAGTATTCTAGTAGTTATATTCTTGTATATAGGAGCAGTATTATAGTAGTTATATTCTTGTATATAGGGAGCAGTATTCTAGTAGTTATATTCTTGTATATAGGGAGCAGTATTCTAGTAGTTATATTCTTGTATATAAGGGCAGTATTATAGGAGTTATATTCTTGTATATAGGAGCAGTATTATAGTAGTTATATTCTTGTATATAGGGGGCAGTATTATAGTAGTTATATTCTTGTATATAGGAGCAGTATTATAGTAGTTATATTCTTGTATATAGGGGGCAGTATTATAGTAGTTATATTCTTGTATATAAGGGCAGTATTATAGGAGTTATATTCTTGTATATAGGAGCAGTATTATAGTAGTTATATTCTTGTATATAGGGGGCAGTATTATAGTAGTTATATTCTTGTATATAGGAGCAGTATTATAGTAGTTATATTCTTGTATATAGGGGGCAGTATTATAGTAGTTATATTCTTGTATATAAGGGCAGTATTATAGGAGTTATATTCTTGTATATAGGAGCAGTATTATAGGAGTTATATTCTTGTATATAGGGGCAGTATTATAGGAGTTATATTCTTGTATATAGAAGCAGTATTATAGTAGTTATATTCTTGTATATAGGGGGCAGTATTATAGTAGTTATATTCTTGTATATAGGGGAAATATTATAGTAGTTATAGTCTTGTATATAGGAGCAGTATTATAGTAGTTATATACTTGTATATAGGGGCAGTATTATAGTAGTTATATTCTTGTATATAGGGGCAGTATTATAGTAGTTATATTCTTGTATATAGGGGCAGTATTATAGTAGTTATATTCTTGTATATAGGAGCAGTATTATAGTAGTTATATTCTTGTATATAGGAGCAGTATTATAGTTGTTATAGTCTTGTATATAGGAGCAGTATTATAGTAGTTATATACTTGTATATAGGGGCAGTATTATAGTAGTTATATTCTTGTATATAGGGGGCAATATTATAGTAGTTATATTCTTGTATATAGGGGGCAGTTTTATAGTAGTTGGTGCTGGTGCAGTAAAGGTATTCACCTTTGTTTCTCAGGCTATATCTGAACAGGCCTGAAAAGTGACAACTTCTGTTGTGAGGCAGAAATATGCAGTTCGTTGCTCTTGGGGACGATAGTGAGCGCAAGAATAAAATTCTTTCGTGGTCAAAGAAGATAAAATCGGTGCTACTTCCTGAGGCATGATGGGAAGGACTATTAGAATACAAAAATGCATTTAGCAAACGTTAGTAAATGCCCTCTCTAGGTAACTTAGGTTTTTAAACTGTACGACTGGTAAAATTTGTGACTGGATTTTCTTTATAAGTTTCTATTTTTATTGAATGTGATTTGAGGTGCTGCGCCCTCTATAAAGTTGGTGACTTGGACCTTGATGTGTTGTTTTATGGACTACAGGATGTTTCTTTGCTTCATCATTTTCGGGAAGTAATAACTCTGCGCCGGAGGCTTTCTAGCTTGCTGTACATATGACTCTGACACACCAGCCCGGCGCTGTCTCGCTGAACATTAGGAATAAGCTACAGGGCAGGAAACGTACTGCGCACTTCTAACGAGTGCGTAAATAATCTCCCAGAAACTAAATAGAACTGATGAATGTTATGTACAGGGCAGGAACAACAGGCAGGCAGCAGACAAAGCTTTCTTAGTCTTAGACTGGCTAAACATCGGTCGATTTGCCCCATTCTGACCAGCGGTCCAATATTTTTCACTAACTGGAGGTTGGCCATTCAAGACGCCCACACTACGAGGTTCAGCTTCATTTGGCCAAAACAATGAACGTCAGAATCATAAGTATTTTTCCCTTGCCGTATTCATATTTTTTAAAGTTTTTGAAACTAAAAATATTTTTTTTCAAAAATGACTTTTTACTTTGGGGGTAGAAGGCTCACTTGGCCTTTTATAACTATGGAGAACCCTTGAAATGATGTAGGGAGTGTGTATGTGTGTATATATATATATATATATATATATGTCAATTTCTTTATACTCTGCCATCAGCCATCTTGAAGGGCCACTAGCCCTAAAGAGGACAACTCCAAAAACTGTAACATGAGCTGTTGATATCATCCACACATGTACTACGTCACAGATCTTGAACCTATGGTCTATAGTCCTGTGTGTATCTTCTCTACCTACTTATACCTCCCAACCATCCCATTTTTCGCGGTCTAGTCCCACTAACGGGCCGCAATGTGAGCTGGGTTTATGTAGACTTGCATTAAATTGGGCTTAAAAATGTCCCATAAATGAGGTATGCCTATTGTTTATCTCGTCCATTGTCTTTGCCCATTTCATGTTTGGTTCTCTTTGGCTTTTTTTCCCATGTTTCTTTTTACCAATATTCCGTTTGGCCTCTCTTCTCATCCTTCATTTTAAGTGTCCCTCTGGTCTGCGTTCTAGTTCCCCAGCACTGATAATAAACCTTGATTCATGCGTTTTATCTCCCTGGTTCCCTGGCTTCTTAGTTGTGGGTTCTGGTCCATGTCTTTGTCCTATTTTTGGTTTTCTCTCTGCCTCATGTTCTGGTTTTTGTTGCATGGTCCTGATTGTTCTCCTGATCTAGATTTCAGAGTCAAGACCAAAAACTCTGATAAGGCCAGGTTTGGATAAGGTCACAACTTGACTTTGCCTCTAGGTCTACCTCACTACTGAGACTTTGTGAGCCACCACTAATCAGGACCATGACCTGGCATCTGACCTGGGTTAGCCCCCCCCCCCCCAAAAGCAGAACATGAACTTCAAATCAGGAAGGACAGGTTTTAGGTCAGGTTTTTCTAAACTAGACAACCCCTATCTTCATATACTTTATTAGAAAATTCTGAGCTAATATAGGTGGGTCCGTTGTTCCGGATCCTCATCTCTTGACCAGAGTAGAGAGTGGTTTTACATAGTGCCTACTGCTCTGGAGGACCTGTCCTGTCCTGTGTTAGGTATGTGCACACACACCAATTACGTCCGTAATTGACGGACGTATTTCGGCCGCAAGTACCGGACCGAACACAGTGCAGGGAGCCGGGCTCCTAGCATCAATACTTATGTACGATGCTAGGAGTCCCTGGCGGACAACTGTCCCGTACTGTAATCATGTTTTCAGTACGGGACAGTTGTCCTGCAGCGAGGCAGGGACTCCTAGCATCGTACATAACTATGATTCTAGGAGCCCGGCTCCCTGCACTGTGGTTCGATCCGGGACTTGCGGCCGAAATACGTCCGTCAATTACGGACGTAATTAGTGTGTGTGAACATACCCTTACACTGACAACCCATTGATATTAATGGACACTGTGCAATACTTACTTTTTCCTGAGGTGGTGCTGCACGGAAATAGAACAATTACAAACTGATTCCCCAAAGATTACAGCTGATCGCTGGTGGTCTCAGCAGGGAGACATACTTTGTGATCTGCTTATGCTCTGTTCACATCTGCGCTCGAATTTCTATTGTTCTGTACTGGCATATGAACAGAATGAAAATAACGGAAGCGCCGGATCCATCACACTAGCGGTGCCCCAACAGAACTCATTGACTTTAATGGGTTCCGAAAGGTTCCCATCATTTTGCCAGACAAAATAGCTCTGAATCTGTAACAGACTGTCCGACGCAAATGTGAACAGAGCCTTATTGTCAAGTGATCCTGCCAAGGTGGACAAACCCTTTAGAGGCGCCTACAAAATGTGTTCCAAAATTATCACATAAATCACTCTGTGTCTCGGCTAGCCGTAAAAGTAAAATCGGCTCAACATCCAACGAGGATCTCACAAAACTGATTTGGATACATGATTCTGCCAGTAGATTTGGGTATAGCTGTGCGGTTAGTAATTAATCTGACCATACAATCCCTTCTTAGCCCTACCGGCATATGTGTCTCTCACCGCAGAACCCTAATTTCCAATCACAGATTGAATCTATTTATAATAGTGTCCATGTTTTGGGACTAGCCCTACTTCAATATGGGCTTGTCAATCATTTTGACTGACTGCTATGAATAAATATCCTGATGAGTGCATGAAAGTGCCATAACTTGTAACAAAAGGCTTGCGTATGTATTTTTTCCCCAAGAAATTGCAATACAACCTTTTTATAATTTCAATCAATAATATGACCAGTAGCAACGATAATAGAATGGAAGAAAATTACAGATTGTGGCAAAATAATGGAGGAAAAGTACCAGAGAAAAGGGGGAAATTTAAATATTATCCCTTAACCACAGGATAGGTGATATGCTGATCGGTGAGGGTACGATCGCTGAGAACCCTACCGATAACGAGAACTGGGGTACCGGTCCTCTATGAATGGAGCGGCAGGGACTAACAGAGATAGCGGATTACTGTGCTAGGCCATCTCCGACAGCGCCATAGAGAATGAATGGAGCAGCAGGGCGCATGCAAGACCTGCCGCTCTATTCATTCGGAGGAACAGGACCAGTGTTCTCTTGATCGGTGGGGGTCCCAAGAGTCGGACCCCCACCGATCAGCATGTTATCACCTATCTTGTGGTAAGGAGATAACATTTAATCTTTGGACAACTCCTTGAGGTTGTGTAAGGAAGCATAATGTTTATAACGTGCCTACCGAGGTGTCAAAAATATATTATGCCATGTGCCCCATTTTGATATATTTAAAGCAATATGTAAATTTTTCCGACTTTTGCCAACTGCAATACTATGGATAAATCCCCCCCCCCCCCTTATTGACCTCAGAAGACCAAGTAGCTAAAAATTTGCAGTTGATAACAACAGTTTGGAAATGAAAAAACACCGGGACCGAAAAATAGGGAGGGCGCATGCCTTGGGGCCTCCACATCCTAAGGACCACGGGTCTTCAATCACCCACCCTCCCTGATAGCCATTCCATGATCCTACCCAGCCAAGAAAAAGTGGAGAGGTGGCCACAAACCCACATGGCGCTCTCTTTTGAAATCCAAGGGAGTTGGTAGCTTGGCAGTCTCCATAAGGCTTGTTTCACACAGCCATATTCGGTCAGTAAGATATGGACCATATGTTGGCATTAGATTCTGGATCAAACACAGTCCAGGGAGTCATTCACCGAGCATCATGGTTATGTATGATGCTGGGAGTCCCTGCCTCCCCGCGGGAATACTGTCCCATGCTATAAACCTGTTTTCAGTACGGGACGGTAGTCCCGCGGGGTGGCAGTGACTCGTAGCGTCATGGATGATTTTGGAGCTAGGAGTTCGGCTTTCTGAACTTTCGGTCCCGGAAATGCGGCCGACATACGATTAGTATCTCACGGACCGAACACGTGGGAATCCAGCCTTACTCCAATAGAATTCATTGGCGAGGGCAACGTGCATGCATGACCACCTCTCCTGATCTGGTTGCAATTGAATCGGGGTAAGTGGAGATCCGGTTCCCAGAAATGGAATCAGGCCCCCCCCCCATAGTTTCTGTTTTGCCCAGGGACCTTCTCCATCCTTAATCTGCTCCTGAACACAAGTCACCCCTGAATTGAGCAAATGTTGCAAAGACTCAGTGTCTTGACCATTACACAGAAGAGAGGTCTTTAAAGTCTTGAGTCTTAAACTCAATCGGTAGTTTGTGGTTTTTTTTTTACGACAACATAATGTATATCCCTCAAAACAGAAGAAAAAATGAAGGGAAACAAAACTAATAAAAGTCAAAATATGGGACTGAGCTGCAATACCACACGCAACCTCTAAGCAGGTGTGGCGCTGTTTTGGGAAAAAAAAAAAGCGGCCATGCTTTCACACCTGGACAACCCTTGTAAATTAATTAAGCTAAACAATACGTTTTGGAAACGAACATCAATCGTATAAAAACAAATTCTTATAGGATGGCGGTGGTTCATGTTGTCATGTAACAGATAAGTAACTTATATAGAATTAGTGTTTTCATTCCATTTTAATTAACTGATAAACAAATAATAAAATAAAACTATAAACCAATAAGGAAAATAAATGCAATTACACATTTTATTTAATTTTTTTTTATTTTTTCGAAAACTCCCATAGACCTGCCAGATGGACCTGACCTACTGGTCCCAATTGCCGCCACTAGCGCTGTGCTTTTTGTAGCACATTAAAAGTTTTAACGTGCTACATTTGCAAGAGAAACGGGTCATCAAAGCAAAACGCAACAAAGAGAGGTTGATCAAAAAGAAAAATCTTCTAAACGCTTCACATGAGCAGATTATGGTGCCGATACCCTGCAAGCATCGATGTAATTTTCACATATTTTATATCCATTTCCATTCCTGGGTTTATGGCTCATCTGCAATTTTAAAAATGAAATAAAAATAAAAAAAATTATTTATTTTTTTTTTTTTTTCTATGCTTTTGATCTGATCGGGTTAATGGGAATTGATTTGGTTCTGGATAATTTTCCTGACACTAAAAGGTGGTTTACATCAAAGCTTGGAGGATGCATCTGTTAATGAAATCCCATTTGTCATTAACATTCCACGGGCCGCGGCGCAGGAGAAACGTTACTTTGTATCCAAAATCTCTTTACAGAAGAAATAATAAAAAAAAAAAACAATGAAAAAGAACTAATTACTTTTCATTTTAAATTTCTAAAATCCACTTTAATCAGCGCTTTTGTTATGTGCGTTTTTTTTTTGTTTGTTTTTTTTAAATTTGGATTATACTTACCAGGAACATTATCATCTCTACAAGATAGAGCGAGGTTTATGGAATGCACTTTGTAGCCAATTTAAAGCACAGTTTGCCAGCGCCGAATGTTTCTTCTTCCAAGGACAGATTTGTTAACAGCTCTGGGGCTTTCGGGTCACTGGACTCACATCTGTACATGGGTTTTGTGATTTGTCGGGAGTTGTTCATTATTATTGAGAATACTTCAGGATATTAAACGTTCATAGGAGAATACAAGTTTTAATAACAATTATATTTCTATACTAAATACTTCTGAATGTCTCTTCTATCAGCAAAAAGCACATATTACAAATTCTGTGCTGCCATACTCTGTGTTGGCTGCTGAGGAGCGATACACTTTGTAAAAGCCACAGAGAGGAGTGGGGGAAGGGAAGTGACAACTACCCTGAGCACAATTCTGGTTACACACTATTAAATCATTGTCCTAACAAATTAAGATGAGTGGCTTAAGTAAATGAGCACCAACTACTATAATACTTCTCCATATAGACCGTTATATAACTCATTTAATACTCCCCCTGTGGAAAAAAATATAACTACAATAATACTGCCCCCTATGTACAAGAATATAACTATTATAATACTGCCCTCTATATACAAGAATATAACTACTATAATACTGCCCCTATATACAAGAATATAACTACTATAATACTGCCCCCTATATACAAGAATATAACTACTATAATACTTCCCCTATATACAAGAATATAACTACTATAATACTGCCCCTATATACAAGAATATAACTACTATAATACTGCCCCTATATACAAGACTATAACTACTATAATACTGCCCCTATATACAAGAATACAACTACTATAATACTGCCCCTATGTACAAGAATATAACTACTATAATACTGCCCCTATATACAAGAATATAACTACTATAATACTGCCCCCTATATACAAGAATATAACTACTATAATACTGCCCCTATATACAAGAATATAACTACTATAATACTGCCCCCTATATACAAGAATATAACTACTATAATACTGCCCCTATGTACAAGAATATAACTACTATAATACTGCCCCTATATACAAGAATATAACTACTATAATACTGCCCCTATGTACAAGAATATAACTACTATAATACTGCTCCTATATATAATAATATAACTACTATAATACTGCCCCCTATATGCAAGAATATATCTACTATAATACTGCTCCTATATACAAGAATATAACTACTATAATACTGCCCCCTATATACAAGAATATAACTACTATAATACTGCCCCCTATATACAAGAATATAAATACTATAATACTGCCCCCTATATACAAGAATATAACTACTATAATACTGCCCCCTATATACAAGAATATAACTACTATAATACTGCCCTTATATACAAGAATATAACTACTATAATACTGCCCCTTATATACAAGAATATAACTACTATAATACTGCCCCTATGTACAAGAATATAACTACTATAGTACTGCTCCTATATATAATAATATAACTACTATAATACTGACCCCTATATGCAAGAATATATCTACTATAATACTGCTCCTATATACAAGAATATAACTACTATAATACTGCCCCCTATATACAAGAATATAACTACTATAATACTGCCCCTATATACAAGAATATAACTACTATAATACTGCTCCTATATACAAGAATATAACTACTATATTACTGCTCCTATATACAAGAATATAACTACTATAATACTACCCCCTATATACAAGAATATAACTACTATAATACTGCCCCTATATACAAGAATATAACTACTATAATACTGCCCCCTATGTACAAGAATATAACTACTATAATACTGCCCCTATATACAAGAATATAGCTACTATATTACTGCCCCTTATGTACAAGAATAGAACTGCTATAATACTGCTCCTATATACAAGAATATAACTACTATATTACTGCCCCTGTGTACAAGAATATAACTACTTACATACTGCCCCCTATATACAAGAATATAACTACTATAATACTGCCCCCTATATACAAGAATATAACTACTATAATACTGCCCCCTATATACAAGAATATAACTAATATAGTACTGCTCCTATATACAAGAATATAACTACTATAATACTTCCCCCTATATACAAGAAAATAACTACTATAATACTGCCCCCTATATACAAGAATATAACTACTATAATACTGCTCCTATATACAAGAATATAACTACTATAATACTGCTCCTATATACAAGAATATAACTACTATAATACTGCTCCTATATACAAGAATATAACTACTATAATACTGCTCCTATATACAAGAATATAACTACTATAATACTGCTCCTATATACAAGAATATAACTACTATAATACTGCCCCTATATACAAGAATATAACTACTATAATACTGCCCCTATATGCAAGAATATATCTACTATAATACTGCTCCTATATACAAGAATATAACTACTATAATACTGCCCCCTATATACAAGAATATAACTACTATAATACTGCCCCCTATATACAAGAATATAAATACTATAATACTGCCCCCTATATACAAGAATATAACTACTATAATACTGCCCCTATATACAAGAATATAACTACTATAATACTGCCCCTATATACAAGAATATAACTACTATAATACTGCTCCTATATACAAGAATATAACTACTATATTACTGCTCCTATATACAAGAATATAACTACTATAATACTACCCCCTATATACAAGAATAGAACTACTATAATACTGCCCCTATATACAAGAATATAACTACTATAATACTGCCCCCTATGTACAAGAATATAACTACTATAATACTGCCCCTATATACAAGAATATAGCTACTATATTACTGCCCCTTATGTACAAGAATATAACTGCTATAATACTGCTCCTATATACAAGAATATAACTACTATATTACTGCCCCTGTGTACAAGAATATAACTACTTACATACTGCCCCCTATATACAAGAATATAACTACTATAATACTGCCCCCTATATACAAGAAAATAACTACTATAATACTGCCCCCTATATACAAGAATATAACTACTATAATACTGCTCCTATATACAAGAATATAACTACTATAATACTGCTCCTATATACAAGAATATAACTACTATAATACTGCCCCTATATACAAGAATATAACTATTATAATACTGCCCCTATATACAAGAATATAACTACTATAATACTGCCCCTATATCCAAGAATATAACTACTATAATACTGCCTCCTATATACAAGAATATAACTACTATAATACTGTCCCCTATATACAAGAATATAACTACTATAATACTGCCCCTATTTACAAGAATATAACTACTATAATACTGCTCCTATATACAAGAATATAACTACTATAATACAGCTCCTATATACAAGAATATTACTACTATAATACTGCCTCCTATATACAAGAATATAACTACTATAATACTGCCCCTATCTACAAGAATATAACTACTATACTATTGCTCCTATATACAAGAATATAACTACTATAATACTGCCCCTATATACAAGAATATAACTACTATAATACTCCCCCCTATATACAAGAATATAACTACTATAATACTGCCCCTATATCCAAGAATATAACTACTATAATACTGCCTCCTATATACAAGAATATAACTACTATAATACTGTCCCCTATATACAAGAATATAACTACTATAATACTGCCCCTATTTACAAGAATATAACTACTATAATACTGCTCCTATATACAAGAATATAACTACTATAATACTGCTCCTATATACAAGAATATTACTACTATAATACTGCCTCCTATATACAAGAATATAACTACTATAATACTGCCCCTATCTACAAGAATATAACTACTATACTATTGCTCCTATATACAAGAATATAACTACTATAATACTGCCCCTATATACAAGAATATAACTACTATAATACTCCCCCCTATATACAAGAATATAACTACTATAATACTGCTCCTATATACAAGAATATAACTACTATAATACTGCTCCTATATACAAGAATATAACTACTATAATACTCCCCCCTATATACAAGAATATAACTACTATAATACTGCTCCTATATACAAGAATATAACTACTATAATACTGCTCCTATATACAAGAATATAACTACTATAATACTCCCCCCTATATACAAGAATATAACTACTATAATACTGCTCCTATATATAAGAATATAACTACTATAACACTGTCCCTATATACAAGAATATAACTACTATAATACTGCTCCTATATACAAGAATATAACTAATATAATACTGCCTCCTATATACAAGAATATAACTACTATAATACTGCCCCCTATGTACAAGAATGTAACTTCTATTATACTGCCCCTTATTGGACAAGATATTAACTACTTTCATTCTATTTCCTATGGACAAGAATATGTATGTCTTATAGTCACTTCTTGTAATATTTTGTTATTTAGATTTGATGACTAAATTGTTCACATTACATGCAGGAAGTATTGGTAAATGGACCTGCTGGTGAAGGGCACAGTCTAGTGTATGGAGTGCATTTTAAAATGGTGCCAATGTTTCCTCCAGAGACATTCACAGCAAGCGTCTGGCTTCTATTCTTGCAGATAAGAAAGTCAAACCTTGGCCTGCTTATACCTGTTATGCAAATGTCCTCCATGCCCAGAATTCTCCAGAGCCGAGAGTCTAAAACAGTGATCGACTTCCATTGTAAGCTCGGCTGAAGCCTTCTCTGTGGAGACCGGTTATTCCTAATTATTTAATACACATTTCTGCCTAATGACAAGATGAAGGGTTTGTGTCAGCGGCACCATTCACATGGAGGGTCTCGACTGCTGTGGAGTAGGTCGGTCAGATTGCATTTTCACCTAGTACAGAATTACCTCACATGACATTTATTTAAGAATTGAGAAGGTCCTTCGCTGAGATGGTAGTCCACACATAAGGACAGATAGTTTAATAATACTCCTCAAGTGGGTGGCCCTTTGGGCAGAGGTGGAACATGGATGGGGACAATTGCCACCAGAGGGCTTCATAATACTACTTGAGCCCTCAAGCAAAGATTTGAGATGTTACATGACACTTCCCTAGAGACGCAAGAAACCGCCTCGTCCCAAAGTATTCGGGGGGGGGGGGAAAGGCTACTTCTTTTAGCCCTCAATTTGACACATTGGGTGGTTCAAATGGTGCCTACTTTTCAAGATTTAATGGTACAGGTTCCCTAATTTAAAGGAAGCCTTTCCGGTTCAGAGGTGGTCTTCAAAGGAGTTCTTCTTGAAGTAGTTTGTAGTAGTTCTCCTCTGTGACCAGGTATGATGGGACTGGTGGTTCTCTTAGTTACTACAATTGCATTTAATCCCCTTGAGTGTATTGTAAGTATGGTCAATGTAGAAGCACAACGACTGAATTTCCGAATGATGGAGATGGAGATGCATATGAATACTTTCCCTATATAGATCCTGTATAACGTGATCTCCTCATATATGGTGACATTGATGGTGGGACCAGTTATCACTGCTGCACAACAAGCTAAGAGCTTTAAGCTGCATCGGAGTCCTCATCCAGAGCACGTTCTTCATCCCTGAATGTTCAGATCCCTAGAAGCTTGCGACAAAAATATTGAGATCTTCAAGCATGTAGGAAAACAAGACCATATGATATTACTTACTTCACATGATCATAAATGGAGTTTTGAGTCAACGGGACCCTAATACTAAAGTCGATCTTATATTCATTTGTTGTACAGTAGAATTTAGCCCGATGTTCTCCGCTATCTGCCGTTTCAGACTGAGGAGAGTCTGGATGACGGACAAGAAGTCCAGTCCCTCATGATTACTACTTGTCTACATATCTCCAGTGTCTACAGAGCTTTGTAGGTGCCAAAGATATCAGCCGTTCCTCTTATAATGCTTTCTATTTTAGGTTCATGTTCCACTGTAGCCATAAAAACATATGTTCTATATTACATACACATTTTTTGATTTGGAGTTAATGCCCTAATAGGGGGATTGATCTGTGGTGTTAGTGCCTTGTTTCTCCTCTGTGTTCCATCGGAACATGTCTCGGTTGTCCGTCACGAGCCACTTTAAAGGGAAGGAGTCTTGTAGTTCTCAAAGAGCCAGATTGAAGGCTTGGGTTTCACTGGTAATATTTCCCATGTGCGGTGTTCAGCCCTGCTTCGAGTTAGTTCAAACATCAGGATATGGGGAATCCATGCAGATAGGGATCAGAAGTGGTAGAAGCTGAGGGAGCTGTCTGGGCTTTCACCTCCTTGGTGCTCACTGGTTCCTCTGCTTAAATTGCTATTGTCTACGTAATGTCATACACCAGCTCCACCGCCTGTAAATGTAGCATGACCACAGTAGATTATATGGAGAAATAATATTCAAACCGTATTTTCTCTTAGGACATTTGCAGGTAACGGCATTTACGTGGGACTCCCCTGTATTAGAGGGAGCTGCTCCAAGTAAGAGTTCTCGGTCTGGAGGACCATCTGTGCGTCATATAGACTTGGTCATTGTGTAGACAGATTTAGCTTTTGAGGAAACTATTGTTTTGCCCCTAAAATGACCAGTATTCGACTTCTATAGGTTACATTATACCTACTATCCCATCTTCATGTCAATCTTTCAACTGAAATAGAATACCGATACACCAACACAAAACTGTAGATCCCCACTGACGTAGCCTTCAGGAAAACCTGTTGGAAGATAACATCATGGGAATACTCATTAAATCGTAGAAGGGTTCATAGGATGGTCCGCAGGGAAAAGGCATAGGTACTATAGAGCTAGCCCATGGGGCCTTTTAAGAAAGGTTGCCCACCGCCTTTTCTATGTGGACTTGAGAATCGGCACATGGAACCCTTCTCCATGGCTACTACAAAGTAATGGGGAATTGGTCCAAAGATAATGGAAGAGGGTGGAAAGAGTTAGACAATGGTAAGACCTAATGTCCCAAGTGGGGAGCGATGTGGTAGCATGAACCAGGAAGGGGGCCCAGTATCATTTTTGCCATAGGGCCTCCTGCCCTTTAAAGGGAGAGTATCAACTATATTTTTTCACTGAATAAAACCAGATACTGAAACTTTTTTTTTTTAATCTATATTTTTTTATTGTATATATTTTTTTTTTAATTCTATTTTCTGTATGTTTTTATGGGGCAGCCATCTTGCATCTGTTAGCAGCAATCCAAGATATGCTTTATAGCAGCCACATGGACCATAGAAAACGGAAGTCTGGAGACCACTCGTTGACTTTTATGGAAATTTAAAAAAAAATCACCCAAAAATTTTTTAACGAGAAGACTTGATTTAAACCATATATCCTATTTTAATTAAGAATTCCAATTTAGAAAAAATAATAATAATCTACATCTATATAGCTTAATATTTGCTGCTCACGAATCAACATTCTCTCTAAAAAGAAACCATTTTTTTACAAAATTTAAATTTCCTTTTTGTTCCGGCCTGATTTCAATTTCATAGCTTTTTCTTTTTTTTTTTTTTCAATCCGCAACCCGTCAGAGAGAGATGTGGCAGGTCGAACAACATTTTAGGAATTCATTATATGTAATAGGCAGATAGGAATATCATGAATGGATATTATGCCGAGGTCAGCGTGGTCAGCCTACCCAATGATCACAATCACATGTACAGTCTCGGAAATGCAAGATGGGCCAATAAATTAATATGTGCAGTAACCTTGTAGCTTTTTTTTGAAGTGCTTTAATGGAAAACACAAGTTCCTTTTTGTACTTTTTGCTATTTTCCTGCCAACTATGCCTGACATCTATTTAACACTGATGGTCTCCAAAATGATAGGCTGCGGAATCTTTTCGTTTTTTTTCGCTCTTCTCAGGGGAATTTGTTCTCTTCTTCTGACACAATACAGATAATGAAGCCGCGGCATATTACACTTTTTCAGGAAATCTGTTTTCTTCCAAGTGGACCAGTTACCTGCAAACGGAAGTGGTCCAAACTTAAGGGGGAATGCAACTTCTATCCGGTTGTAAATGGGCCACTACTACTCGTGACCTATAGTTCCCCTCTGCTTTATCAGCTAAAAGTAGCACCGTAAGGGTCCTTTTACACGGCCCGACATGGGCCGTGTAAACGAGCGCTAATCAACGACACAGCTCGTTGATCGGTGCTCGATTGCTCTTTTGAC
The DNA here is from genome assembly GCF_050947455.1 of Rhinoderma darwinii. Lineage (NCBI taxonomy): Eukaryota > Metazoa > Chordata > Amphibia > Anura > Rhinodermatidae > Rhinoderma > Rhinoderma darwinii. The sequence continues at coordinate 13,736,548 of NC_134688.1, read as the reverse complement.
AAGGATCTATGATCAGTAATTGATCGGGACAAGCGATCGTTACTCTGATCGCTCGTTCCCATACATTTCCATCATATCGGCAGCACGTCTCCCTGATTACACACCAAGTTGTGCTGCCGACAACAATTCTATTTCTTGCAGCGTAAACGATACAATCAGCCGATGAACGAGCATTTGCCAGATAATTGGCCAGCTTAAAAGTGCCTTTAATGTTGGGGTGAGGGCACAATGGCTTGCCATGCTAATGGCAAAGTAACCAAGTCAACTATGCATGCCACGCTATCTCACTAATACAAATGAATACTAGATTTGTAGATTGTGTAGAGATCCTGTAAATTACATACAGGGGTTACCTAGTGGAACCAGGCTAGTTTAGTGCCATGATCCAAGAGCTTCCCATAATAATGCATGCTGAATTACCCCCATAACAGTGACTACCACAGTGCCCAAATAGCTGTCACAGAGCTAATATAGCACTACAGTGCCTAGTACATACCCTGATACAGTGATTGCACCTATAAAAGAGCTTAACATAGTGCCTCCATAATAGAGCCGAACATAGTACCCTTATAATAGAGCCTAACATAGTGCCCCTATAATAGAGCCTAACATAGTACCCTTATAATAGAGCCTAACATAGTGCCCCTATAATAGAGCCTAACATAGTACCCTTATAATAGAGCCTAACATCGTACCCTTATAATAGAGCCTGACGCAGTGCCCCTATAATAGAGCCTGACACAGTGCTCCTATAATAGAGCCTGACGCAGTGCCCCTATAATAGAGCCTAACATAGTACCCCTATAATAGAGCCTGACGCAGTGCCCCTATAATAGAGCCTGACGCAGTGCCCCTATAATAGAGCCTAACATAGTACCCCTATAATAGAGCCTGACGCAGTGCCCCTATAATAGAGCCTGACGCAGTGCCCCTATAATAGAGCCTGACGCAGTGCCCCTATAATAGAGCCTGATGCAGTGCCCCTATAATAGAGCCTGACGCAGTGCCCCTATAATAGAGCCTGACGCAGTGCCCCTATAATAGAGCCTGACGCAGTGCCCCTATAATTGAGCCTGACGCAATGCCCCTATAATAGAGCCTGACGCAGTGCCCCTATAATAGAGCCTGACGCAGTGCCCCTATAATAGAGCCTGACGCATTGCCCCTATAATAGAGCCTGACGCATTGCCCCTATAATAGAGCCTGACGCAGTGCCCCCCTAACAGAGCCTGACGCAGTGCCCCCCTAACAGAGCCTGACGCAGTGCCCCCCTAACAGAGCCTGACGCAGTGCCCCCCTAACAGAGCCTGACGCAGTGCCCCCCTAACAGAGCCTGACGCAGTGCCCCCCTAACAGAGCCTGACGCAGTGCCCCCCTAACAGAGCCTGACGCAGTGCCCCCCTAACAGAGCCTGACGCAGGGTCCTTATGATACAGATTAATGCGATGCCCCTATAATACAGCTCCAACGCAGTGCCGCGGTAAGAGAAGCTGATGCTGTACCCCTATAATAGTGCCTTAAAGAGTTTTCATATAAGTGTCTGACCCTATAATATGCTCTTATTTAGCTAACATGAAGTTTCATGTGAACAAACAATCAGCAGTTATTCGTGACCAACTTTTTCCTATGCCAAGGGTTGGCACTGAAGAATTGGTCTGGAATTAGCAATCTATGACTGATGCCATCTGCCAAGGCAGAAACTGTAACACTGAATCCAGGATGCCCGGGAAGCCTAGGGAGTTTTGACAACACTTAGAGGCTCTGTCACCAGATTTTGCAACCCCCTATCTGGTATTGCATGTGATCGGCGCTGCAATGTAGATTACAGTAACATGTTTTTTTTTCAAAAACGAGCATTTTTGGCCAAGTTATGACCATTTTTATATTTATGCAAATGAGCCTTTCTTAAGTACAACTGGGCGTGTTTAAAGTTAAGTACAAGTGGGCGTGTATTGTGCGTGTACATCTGGGCATTTTTACTTGTTTTACTAGCTGGGCGTTGTGAATAGAAGTGTATGATGCTGACGAATCAGCATCATCCACTTCTCTTCGTTACCACCCAGCTTCTGGCAGTGCAGACACGCAGCGTGTTCTCGAGAGATCACGGTGTGACGTCACTTCCTGCCCCAGGTCCTGCATCGTGTCGGACGAGCGAGGACACATCGGCACCAGGCGACAGAGGCTACATCGACTTACCTGCAAACGCCGATGCTGCTGCAGAATCAACTGTAGCCTCTGTCGCCTGGTGCCGATGTGTCCTCGCTCGTCCGACACGATGCAGGACCTGGGGCAGGAAGTGACGTCACAGCGTGATCGCTCGAGAACACGCTGTGTGTCTGTGCACTGCCAGAAGCTGGGTGTTAACGAAGAGAAGTGGATGATGCTGATTCGTCAGCATCATACACTTCTATTCACAACGCCCAGCTAGTAAAACAAGTAAAAACGCCCCGATGTACACACATAATACACGCCCAGTTGTACTTAAGAAAGGCTCATTTGCATAAATATAAAAATGGTCATAACTTGGCCAAAAATGCTTGTTTTTGAAAAAAACAAAACGTTACTGTGATCTACATTGCAGCGCCGATCAGCTGCAATAGGAGATAGGGGTTTGAAAATCTGGTGACAGAGCCTCTCTAAGCTTCATCGGGGTCTATACTAAGGAGAAGTGGCCCATTATAAAAATCAAAATAGGTCCTCCCTCTAAGAACTGGCTCATGTTACCGACCTTCACATGATAAAGCAGGAGAGTCCAGAGCCGGCTACACCTTTCCATGCCATGTAGGAGCAAAGGATGGCTTGACCATCGTTCTCTCGGCCCCATGTTTGATTGCCAACGTCGTGGTACTTAAGAACTAGCATGTGCCCATGTTCACACTTCAGGATTAGATTGTCCCAACTTCCCTCCAAATGCAGGTCATCCCTCTCTGTTCTATGGGCCTGAGAGCAACCTCAGGGGCGGCTTCCATACGTAACACGAATGTACTTGCACTTGAAGAAGAAAGTTCCTATAGTGATGAGGATGTCCGCAAGTTCCTTAGGGTTCTCCGTGCTGCTGTACCTTGTCTGATTAATCTTTTGTATTTACCCCGACCTCCATTCTGCACATTACGATGATAAATAGATTTATTTTTTCCTTTGTAGAATCCGTGGATGACTGTCCCAGTAACTGTTTTGGAAATGGTGAATGTGTAGCTGGAAACTGCCACTGCTTCCTGGGATTTCTTGGTCCAGACTGTGGAAGAGGTGAGACATTTTTTTCATGTTTGAGGAGATATTGGAAGGTACTGGTTCACCTTGCGGAGATCCAACACATATAAGGAGTCTTAGATCCTGTTCACACAGGGTTTTTTGAAGGAATTTTGTAGCAGACTTTTCTGCCTGCAATTTCTTGCTGCTATTTTCAATGTGTTTTTCACCCATTCGGCCATTGAGTGCCACGGGCAAAAAACGCAGTCAAGAATGTTTTCTCTGCCTCCCATTAATTTCAATGGAAGTTCAGAGGTGGAACTGCGTTAAAAAAAGAGCATGCCACTTTTTTTTACCATGAGGCGCTAAAAGCTGCTGTGGGAAAGAACGCCTCCGCCTCCCATTGAAATTAGTGTGAACTGGGTCTTACAGGCAATGCTCCCTGGGAAAGTATGCAAATTAGCTCTCCTCTGCAAGAAGGAAAACCGTTTCCGGTGAAAAACTTCGATAATTGGGAGGCTTATTCACATAGAGGCACAGCCCATGTGGCTATGGGGCCCTTGGAGAGAGGGGGCTCGTTTCCAGGTTTGTCTTCTCTCCAATTAATGGGTGGTGAATGCCTCCACAGGGATGTGGTATTCACACATGGGTGGTTAAGAGTGTGGTAGTGTCAGGCAGTTGCTGAAAGGGCATTCATTTTTATCTTTCCTATATTTACTCTCTATGTATACAACTGTTGGTAGGTCAAAGACTGGAAATTGGATAGTGGAAGGGGTAGGGCCCTACAGCAACACAGAGTATTTCAGAAAAGAGGAGTGCAAAATATGGGGATTCATTTATGTCGTGATCATAGGACAATGTCATGATGTGTGGAGAGGATTGGAGAAACTTGGGGGGGTCGCTGAGTTCCCAACAGCACATTGTTGTGACTTAAGGATTTTATATCCCCCCCCCCCCCCCAGCATCCTGTCCTGTGTTGTGCAGCGGTAACGGGCAGTACATGAAGGGAAGATGTCTCTGCCACAGCGGATGGAAAGGTGCCGAATGTGATGTCCCCACAAACCAGTGCATTGATGTGACCTGTAGTAACCACGGAACCTGCATTATTGGAACCTGCATCTGCAATCCTGGGTATAAAGGAGAAAACTGTGAAGAAGGTAAAAAAAAAATTCATCTATTCGGGCAACAGCGCCGTTCTCATTGACATTCGATTTTATACATAATCCCCCATGAATTTAATAAAAAAAATATCATTTGGATAACTTCTTGTATATAGGAGCAGTATTATAGTAGTTATATTCTTGTATATAGGGGGCAGTATTATAGTAGTTATATTCTTGTACATAGGGGGCAGTATTATAGTAGTTATATGCTTGTATATAGGGGGCAGTATTATAGTAGTTATATTCTTGTATATAGGGGCAGTATTATAGTAGTTATATTCTTGTATATAGGGGGCAGTATTATAGTAGTTATATTCTTGTATATAGGGGGCAGTATTATAGTAGCTATATTGTATATAGGGGGCAGTATTATAGTAGTTATATTCTTGTATATAGAGGGCAGTATTATAGTAGTTATATTCTTGTATATAGAGGGCAGTATTATAGTAGTTATATTCTTGTATATAGGGGCAGTATTATAGTAGGTGTATTCTTGTATATAGGGGCAGTATTATAGTAGTTACATTCTTGTATATAGGGGCAGTATTATAGTAGTTATATTCTTGTATATAGGGGCAGTATTATAGTAGGTGTATTCTTGTATATAGGGCAGCATTATAGTAGTTATATTCTTGTATATAGGGGCAGTAATATAGTAGTTATATTCTTGTATATAGGAGGCAGTATTATAGTAGTTATATTCTTGTATATAGGGGCAGTATTATAGTAGTTATATTCTTGTACATAGGGGTCAGTATTATAGTAGTTATATTCTTGTATATAGGGGCAGTATTATAGTAGATATATTCTTGTATATAGGAGCAGTATTATAGTAGTTATATTCTTGTATATAGGAGCAGTATTATAGTAGTTATATTCTTGTATATAGGGGCAGTATTATAGTAGTTATATTCTTGTATATAGGGGCAGTATTATAGTAGTTATATTCTTGTATATAGGGGGCAGTATTATAGTAGTTATATTCCTGTACATAGGAGCAGTATTATAGTAGTTAGATTCTTGTATATAGGAGGCAGTATTATAGTAGTTATATCCTTGTATATAGGGAGCAGTATTATAGTAGTTATATTCTTGTATATAGGAGCAGTATTATAGTAGTTATATTCTTGTACATAGGAGCAGTATTATAGTAGTTATATTCTTGTATATAGGGGCAGCATTATAGTAGTTATATTCTTGTTTATAGGGGGCAGTATTATAGTAGTTATATTCTTGTATATAGAGGGCAGTATTATAGTAGTTATATTCTTGTATATAGGGGCAGTATTATAGTAGGTGTATTCTTGTATATAGGGGCAGTATTATAGTAGTTACATTCTTGTATATAGGGGCAGTATTATAGTAGTTATATTCTTGTATATAGGGGCAGTATTATAGTAGGTGTATTCTTGTATATAGGGCAGCATTATAGTAGTTATATTCTTGTATATAGGGGCAGTAATATAGTAGTTATATTCTTGTATATAGGAGGCAGTATTATAGTAGTTATATTCTTGTATATAGGGGCAGTATTATAGTAGTTATATTCTTGTACATAGGGGTCAGTATTATAGTAGTTATATTCTTGTATATAGGGGCAGTATTATAGTAGATATATTCTTGTATATAGGAGCAGTATTATAGTAGTTATATTCCTGTATATAGGAGCAGTATTATAGTAGTTATATTCTTGTATATAGGGGCAGTATTATAGTAGTTATATTCTTGTATATAGGGGCAGTATTATAGTAGTTATATTCTTGTATATAGGGGCAGTATTATAGTAGTTATATTCCTGTACATAGGAGCAGTATTATAGTAGTTAGATTCTTGTATATAGGAGGCAGTATTATAGTAGTTATATCCTTGTATATAGGGAGCAGTATTATAGTAGTTATATTCTTGTATATAGGGGGCAGTATTATAGTCGTTATATTCTTGTATATAGGGAGCAGTATTATAGCAGTTATATTCTTGTATATAGGAGTAGTATTATAGTAGTTATATTCTTGTATATAGGGGCAGTATTATAGTAGTTATATTCTTGTGCATAGGGGGCAGTATTATAGTAGTTATATTCTTGTATATAGGAGCAGTATTATAGTAGTTATATTCTTGTACATAGGGGACAGTATTATAGTAGTTATATTCTTGTATATAGGAGCAGTATTATAGTAGTTATATTCTTGTATATAGGGGCAGTATTATAGTAGTTATATTCTTGTATATAGGGGGCAGTATTATAGTAGTTATATTCCTCTACATAGGAGCAGTATTATAGTAGTTAAATTTTTGTATATAGGAGGCAGTATTATAGTAGTTATATCCTTGTATATAGGGAGTAGTATTATAGTAGTTATATTCTTGTATATAGGGGGCAGTATTATAGTAGTTATAGTCTTGTATATAGGGGCAGTATTATAGTAGTTATATTCTTGTATATAGGGGGCAGTATTATAGTAGTTATATTCTTGTATATAGGGAGCAGTATTATAGTAGTTATATTCTTGTATATAGGAGTAGTATTATAGTAGTTATATTCTTGTATATAGGGGGCAGTATTATAGTAGTTATATTCTTGTATAGAGTAGCAGTATTATAGTAGTTATATTCTTGTATATAGGGGCAGTATTATAGTAGTTATATTCTTGTATATAGGGGCAGTATTATAGTAGTTATATTCTTGTATATAGGAGCAGTATTATAGTAGTTATATTCTTGTATATAGGGGGCAGTATTATAGTAGTTATATTCTTGTATTTAGGGGCAGTATTATAGCAGTTATATTCTTGTATATAGTGGGCAGTATAATAGTAGTTATATTCTTGTATATAGGAGGCAGTATTGTAGTAGTTATTGTCTTATATATAGGGGCAGTATTCTAGTAGTTATATTCTTGTACATATGGAGCAGTATTATAGTAGCTATATTCTTGTATATAGGGGGCAGTATTATAGTAGTTATATTCTTGTATATAGGGGGCAGTATTATAGTAGTTATATTCTTGTATATAGGGAGCAGTATTATAGTACATATATTCTTGTACATATGGAGCAGTATTATAGTAGCTATATTCTTGTATATAGGGGGCAGTATTATAGTAGTTATATTCTTGTATATAGGGGGCAGTATTATAGTAGTTATATTCTTGTACATAGGAGCAGTATTATAGTAGTTATATTCTTGTATATAGGGGCAGCATTATAGTAGTTATATTCTTGTACATAGGAGCAGTATTATAGTAGTTATATTCTTGTATATAGGGGCTGCATTATAGTAGTTATATTCTTGTATATAGGGGGCAGTATTATAGTAGTTATATTCTTGTATATAGAGGGCAGTATTATAGTAGTTATATTCTTGTATATAGGGGCAGTATTATAGTAGTTACATTCTTGTATATAGGGGCAGCATTATAGTAGTTATATTCTTGTATATAGGGGCAGTAATATAGTAGTTATATTCTTGTATATAGGAGGCAGTATTATAGTAGTTATATTCTTGTATATAGGGGCAGTATTATAGTAGTTATATTCTTGTACATAGGGGTCAGTATTATAGTAGTTATATTCTTGTATATAGGGGCAGTATTATAGTAGATATATTCTTGTATATAGGAGCAGTATTATAGTAGTTATATTCTTGTATATAGGGGCAGTATTATAGTAGTTATATTCTTGTATATAGGGGGCAGTATTATAGTAGTTATATTCCTGTATATAGGGGCAGTATTATAGTAGTTATATTCTTGTGCATAGGGGGCAGTATTATAGTAGTTATATTCTTGTATATAGGAGCAGTATTATAGTAGTTATATTCTTGTACATAGGGGACAGTATTATAGTAGTTATATTCTTGTATATAGGAGCAGTATTATAGTAGTTATATTCTTGTATATAGGGGCAGTATTATAGTAGTTATATTCTTGTATATAGGGGGCAGTATTATAGTAGTTATATTCCTCTACATAGGAGCAGTATTATAGTAGTTAGATTCTTGTATATAGGAGGCAGTATTATAGTAGTTATATCCTTGTATATAGGGAGCAGTATTATAGTAGTTATATTCTTGTATATAGGGGGCAGTATTATAGTAGTTATAGTCTTGTATATAGGGGGCAGTATTATAGTAGTTATATTCTTGTATATAGGGGGCAGTATTATAGTAGTTATATTCTTGTATATAGGGAGCAGTATTATAGTAGTTATATTCTTGTATATAGGAGTAGTATTATAGTAGTTATATTCTTGTATATAGGGGGCAGTATTATAGTAGTTATATTCTTGTATAGAGTAGCAGTATTATAGTAGTTATATTCTTGTATATAGGGGCAGTATTATAGTAGTTATATTCTTGTATATAGGGGCAGTATTATAGTAGTTATATTCTTGTATATAGGAGCAGTATTATAGTAGTTATATTCTTGTATATAGGGGGCAGTATTATAGTAGTTATATTCTTGTATTTAGGGGCAGTATTATAGCAGTTATATTCTTGTATATAGTGGGCAGTATAATAGTAGTTATATTCTTGTATATAGGAGGCAGTATTGTAGTAGTTATTGTCTTATATATAGGGGCAGTATTCTAGTAGTTATATTCTTGTACATATGGAGCAGTATTATAGTAGCTATATTCTTGTATATAGGGGGCAGTATTATAGTAGTTATATTCTTGTATATAGGGGGCAGTATTATAGTAGTTATATTCTTGTATATAGGGAGCAGTATTATAGTAGATATATTCTTTTACATATGGAGCAGTATTATAGTAGCTATATTCTTGTATATAGGGGGCAGTATTATAGTAGTTATATTCTTGTATATAGGGGGCAGTATTATAGTAGTTATATTCTTGTACATAGGAGCAGTATTATAGTAGCTATATTCTTGTATATAAGGGCAGTATTATAGTTATATTCTTGTATTTAGGGGGCAGTATTATAGTAATTATATTCTTGTATATAGGGGGCAGTATTATAGTAGTTATATTCTTGTATATAGGAGCAGTATTATAGTAGTTATATTCTTGTATATAGAGGGCAGTATTATAGTAGTTATATTCTTGTATATAGTGGGCAGTATTATAGTAGTTATATTCTTGTATATAGGAGCAGTATTATAGTAGTTATATTCTTGTATATAGGAGGCAGTGTTATAGTAGTTATATTCTTGTATATAGGAGCAGTATTATAGTACTGTAGTTATATTCTTGTATATAGGGGGCAGTATTATAGTAATTATATTCTTGTATATAGGGGGCAGTATTATAGTAGTTATATTCTTGTATATAGGAGCAGTATTATAGTAGTTATATTCTTGTATATAGAGGGCAGTATTATAGTAGTTATATTCTTTTATATAGGGGGCAGTATTATAGTAGTTATATTCTTGTATATAGGAGCAGTATTATAGTAGTTATATTCTTGTATATAGAGGGCAGTATTATAGTAGTTATATTCTTGTATATAGAGGGCAGTATTATAGTAGTTATATTCTTGTGCATAGGGGGTAGTATTATAGTAGTTATATTCTTGTATATAGGAGCAGTATTATAGTAGTTATATTCTTGTACATAGGTGCAGTATTATAGTAGCTATATTCTTGTATATAGGGGCAGTATTATAGTAGTTATATTCTTGTATATGGGGGCAGTATTATAGTAGTTATATTCTTGTATATAGGAGCAGTATTATAGTAGTTATATTCTTGTATATAGGGGCAGTATTATAGTAGTTATATTCTTGTATATAGGGGGCAGTATTATAGTAGTTATATTCTTGTATTTAGGGGCAATATTATAGCAGTTATATTCTTGTATATAGTGGGCAGTATAATAGTAGTTATATTCTTGTATATAGGAGGCAGTATTGTAGTAGTTATTGTCTTATATATAGGGGCAGTATTATAGTAGTTATATTCTTGTACATATGGAGCAGTATTATAGTAGCTATATTCTTGTATATAGGGGGCAGTATTATAGTAGTTATATTCTTGTATATAGGGGTCAGTATTATAGTAGTTATATTCTTGTACATAGGAGCAGTATTATAGTAGCTATATTCTTGTATATAGGGGCAGTATTATAGTTATATTCTTGTATATAGGGGGCAGTATTATAGTAATTATATTGTATATAGGGGGCAGTATTATAGTAGTTATATTCTTGTATATAGGAGCAGTATTATAGTAGTTATATTCTTGTATATAGAGGGCAGTATTATAGTAGTTATATTCTTGTATATAGGGGGCAGTATTATAGTAGTTATATTCTTGTATATAGGAGCAGTATTATAGTAGTTATATTCTTGTATATAGGAGGCAGTGTTATAGTAGTTATATTCTTGTATATAGGAGCAGTATTATAGTACTGTAGTTATATTCTTGTATATAGGGGGCGGTATTCTAGTAATTATATTCTTGTATATAGGGGGTAGTATTATAGTAGTTATATTCTTGTATATAGGAGCAGTATTATAGTAGTTATATTCTTGTATATAGAGGGCAGTATTATAGTAGTTATATTCTTGTATATAGGGGGCAGTATTATAGTAGTTATATTCTTGTATATAGGAGGCAGTGTTATAGTAGTTATATTCTTGTATATAGGAGCAGTATTATAGTACTGTAGTTATATTCTTGTATATAGGAGCAGTATTATAGTAATTATATTCTTGTATATAGGGGGCAGTATTATAGTAGTTATATTCTTGTACATAGGAGCAGTATTATAGTAGCTATATTCTTGTATATAGGGGGCAGTATTATAGTAGTTATATTCTTGTATATAGGGGGCAGTATTATAGTAGTTATATTCTTGTACATAGGAGCAGTATTATAGTAGTTATATTCTTGTATATAGGGGGCAGTATTATAGTAATTATATTCTTGTATATAGGGGGCAGTGTTATAGTAGTTATATTCTTGTATATAGGAGCAGTATTATAGTACTGTAGTTATATTCTTGTATATAGGAGCAGTATTATAGTAATTATATTCTTGTATATAGGGGGCAGTATTATAGTAGTTATATTCTTGTACATAGGAGCAGTATTATAGTAGTTATATTCTTGTATATAGGAGCAGTATTATAGTAGCTATATTCTTGTATATAGGGGCAGTATTATAGTAGTTATATTCTTGTATATAGGGGGCAGTATTATAGTCGTTATATTCTTGTATATAGGGGCAGTATTATAGTTGTTATATTCTTGTATATAGGGGCAGTATTATAGTAGTTATATTCTTGTATACAGGGGGCAGTATTATAGTAGGTATATTCTTGTATATAGGAGCAGTATTATTGTAGTTATATTCTTGTATTTAGGGGGCAGTATTATAGTAGTTATATTCTTGTACATAGGAGCAGTATTATAGTAGTTATATTCTTGTATATAGGGGCAGTATTATAGTAGTTATATTCTTGTATATAGGGAGCAGTGTTATAGTAGTTATATTCTTGTATATAGGAGCAGTATTATAGTAGTTATATTCTTGTATATAGGGGCAGTATTATAGTAGTTATATTCTTATATATGGGAGCAGTATTATAGTAGTTATATTCTTTTATATAGGGGGCAGTATTATAGTAGTTATATTCTTGTATATAGGGGTCAGTATTATAGTAGTTATATTCTTGTATATAGGGGCAGTATTATAGTAGTTATATTCTTGTATATAGGGGCAGTATTAAAGTAATTACTATAATACTGCTCCTATATACAAGAATATAGCTACTATAATACTGACCCCTATATACAAGAATATAACTACTATAATACTGCCTCCTATTGAAGAAGAATTCATATCTGAGTAAGGGATAATTTTCATTTGTGTGGGACCAGATTCACAGATTCCTCATAGACTTGAGTCTGTGAAAACGTGCAGTCCTAGTTTTTTCAACGGGCCATTCACACGGCCCGTTAAAACAACAGCCGTGTGAATAGCCCCATAGAAGTATATTGATTCTAATGCAGCCGTGTGAATAACCTCTCTTTCACCTACAGTATGCGGTCAGAGGTTGTATTATAATAATATTGTCTTGCGTCCAACTTTCTAAGCCAAGATCGTCCCTAAGGTCTTATTTCGTAGCATTCACCCCAATATTCACAATCGTCCACTCAACGAAAGTCCTGGAGAAAGCAGCCAAAATTGTGGGGGAGGGGGAGATGATAATGGCCATTGTATAAGACCTCTCATGAAAGGATCTCATTTCAACATGAAAAATGGTCATAGGATTATGATAAATGGGGCGCTGTGACACATACATTCTCTTCTCATAATCCCAGGTCGGGGTGCTGAGGCAGCAGAATAGCCTGCTCTGTGTGACAGGGACCCTTTTAAAATCCTGTCTCTCTTTTCCTATTGACCTTCAGAGTAAGTGATTAATGACGGAGCGCTCGGTGTTTGTCATCTGTTGAGGCTCCTCTCGCGCAGCGCTCATCCCATCTGCTGTGGTGTGTTGTAGAACGCTGCCCACCGGCTTCATTCTACCCTTTAATCATTAATAGGCGCTTCATTCCGACTTCTCCGTATCCCTTTATGGCATAGACCATGTTTTTCAGCAAATATATGTAAATAGGCATGACCATTGAATTCAATAAATTGTAACTAAGATATACAAAAACTTTTCCAAAAATGTATTGACCCAAAAAAATTTTTTGAAATTCCAAAATGTTTAAAAACATTTTTTTTTAAATACTCACTACGCGATTTCTCTGTGCCGATTCTTCAGGAAATATACACAGCAATTAGTCGTGTATACAGACCTGTTTTTCCCGGCAAATCTTACACAATCTGTGACGGGCGCTCCGTCGCAGATGAGAATAGAGCCTTAGGGCAGGTTCAGAAGTGGCGGATTTGACCGGCCACAGTGGAAATCAGCAGCAGAGTTTTTTTTTTGTTGCGTTTCTATAGCTTTTTAGTTAACTTAGTGCAGACGTTGCGAAAAATAACGGTGCGAGAAATATAGCTTTCGGTGCGAAATTTCCATACCGCAGCATGATTGTGGAGTAGCAGCAGATTTTCACTGCGGGTTTTAGCCGCTGAAATCTGTGGCAAGTCCGCTGCGAAATGGATGAACTGTGAAATATGCACGTTTTTCAGCAGATTCGCTAAATAATTGGCGTGAATTTGTTGCAAAATTAGCAACGGAAAATTTTCACCACATCTGAACGTGCCCTTAATATGGCCACCAGGATCCTGACCTGGACTTGGCATCCGATTGCTTGCGACCTAAGGATTGCCACTGTATAACCAGATGGCAGAACAGTTTGCATGGACCCCGTACTGCGGCACGTGTAGTCCCTACAGATCCATAGTATTAAACCCGGGCCGTGGCACTTGGTTTGCCGCCATGTGTTGTCTGCATTAAAGGCTATGTAGACCTTTGACATCGTTTTTTTTTTTTTTTTTTTTAATTAAATTGTGTACCGTGTGGTTGGAGCAACTTCCTAAATACATTTTATTAAAAATTATTTAGACTTTTTGATATACAGCTGCTTTGTATCCTGTATACAGAGCAACTGTATCTAGCGCTGAATCCTGTATCCGTCAGATCCTCGGGACTGACGGGTTCAGTATCAGCCGGTCCACCTGTAATCGATCACTTCTAAGTTATGAACTTAGATGTGATCGGTAACAGCTCGACGGATACAGGACCCGCTGATACTGAACAAGTCAGTGCCGCTGACCTGACGGATACAGGATTCCGCGCTAGATACAGCTGCTCTGTATACAGGATACAAAGCAGCTGTAACTTAGAAAGTCAAAATGATTTTTAATAAAAAGTGTTTAGAAAGTTGCACAAAATACAGATACACATTTTTATTTTAAAAAAAAAAACACTATTTCAAAGGTCCACATAGCCTTTAATTGTGTTGAGGTGTCTCAGTGGGTGGCCCAACATCAAAAGTTTTTAGTGGGCCGTGTATCCAGCATCACCCAGTGGTCATGCTTGTGTTATCTAATGTATGCAATTATTATTATTATTGTTGTTGTTATTATTATGGTAATTTATATATACTACTTTTTATATTTTAGTGGACTGCATGGACCCCACATGTTCCGGACGAGGTGTATGTGTGCAAGGAGTGTGTCACTGTGCTGTAGGCTGGGGTGGGACAAGCTGTGAGAATCCCCGTGCTACCTGTCTGGATCAGTGTTCGGGACATGGAACCTTTCAAGCTGAAACTGGTGTCTGCACCTGTGACCCCAACTGGACAGGTCATGACTGCTCAGTAGGTAAGTCTGGATTGGACATGGTCTTAAAGAGGTACTTGGGTACTTGGATATAGACAGTCCCTTCACAATCCTCAGATCACAGTGTGTGTCCCTGCTGGGACCCCCAGCGATCATCTGTAATCTGTGGGGAAACTAGCAGGAAGTGTTACATTTCACTGCAGCACCACCACAGGTGATATTAAGTATTACACCGTGCCCATTCATATCAATGTGTTGTCTGTGTAATACAGGACAGGTCCTTGAGAGAGAGAGAGAGAGAGAGAGAGAGAGAGAGAGAGACTCTTTATGTAACCGCTCTCCACTCTCCCTTTTTTCTCTTTATGTCGGACCGGAAATGAATGAAGGAATCTTAAAAGGGAATGTCCAGTGTTTTTTTTTTTTTTTCTAAATAAATATATCTTTATAGAGTTTAATTTTTCTGATGCCGATTCTCAACTCTCCCGTATTCACATAGTTAAATGATAATATTCTGTCTCGCTGCAGGCTCCACTAGAGGGAGCTCATTGTGTTATGTATAAACATTCATGGTTCAGTGTATAGGCAGTATGCAGTAATCTCTTGAGCTCCCTCTAGTGGTGACTGCAGGCAGCAAAATCCTTATCATGTAACTCTATGGCTATACGGGAGAATCGGAGCTGTGTATTAGAAAAACAGAGCTCGGACCACACTATAAAGATCAAAAAATTATCAGCAGAGAATTTTGGACCTAAAAATCGTATTGAAAGGTGGAGATTCACTAAAAGCAAAAAACAACATTTTTCAGTCTGTATGTAGAGTTTTTGTAAACATTACATCTGGTTATATCAGCATCGCCCCCCTCCCCCTTGTAGGAATATCAGAATTTTGCTCGCAGTGTATAACACAGACAACCAGATACTTTGGCATTTGCTGGACCATGTTAGGAAAAAGCACTGGGCCAGGTTGGCCTATTGGGCAGTGAAGAATTTTTTTTAAAAATTTTCAGATACCCAATTTTTTCTTAGTCTAAATCAGGGGTCAGCAACCTTCAGCACTCCAGCTGTTGTGAAACTATAACTCTCAGCTTGCACTGATAGCCAAAGGTCTTATTATTCCATCCAATGGCTGTCATGGCATGCTGGGAATTGTAGTTTCACAACATGACGAGGGTTGTTGACCCCTGGTCTAGATTATTCGACTTCTCAGGAGTCCTTTTAGAGGTTTTAAATATGATTTACCTATCAGAAGTGGACACCATGGCTTGACAATTACAGTAGAAAATGCTGGGCAAGTTGCAGTCGCACCTGGTGCCTGTAGGGGCGCAATAGCACCTCTGCCACTTAAGAGGACAGCAGTACTATCAATTGGATATGATGGTTGGGGGCCACATCACCTATTTTGTATCGTTAAACCTCTGATGCTGAGTTTTGTAGTGTTATAACATCTGCTCGTTCAGTTTTGTGTTTTTTTTACACCTTTTATGTTTACACTCACGCATTTCCAGGCTTGTTGCGATCATTAGCATCCTGACAGCTGTTTTCCTTGCTGACCCAGAAGCCTCCGTTTACCGTACCGTCATCTAAGCAAAATCTTTCCAGTTGACTAAACAGATTTTAAATATGATTCTGCCTTTTATATAACGGTTGATGGATAAACTCCGACCGCTAGCAGCGTGCATGTGCTGGCATTCCCACCGTGTGTCTAATGTATCTTTCTAGACATTGTCATATCTCATTGATCAACCCACGCTTGTGATGAAGCAGAGGACCCCCAGGGGCTTAGAGGTCTCCAAACTTAGAAAATGAAATCTCATGTTAAATTCATGTGCCAAACAAGATGGCCGCACAGGCGCACACACCCTCTCCCTCTCCGGGTGATATTCACACCTCTTTTTGCTTTTAAAGCTTTCGCTGAAAGGGTGTGAAACTCTCCAGAGGAGGCGACATATCCTCCAGGAGAATAACGAGGGCTTGTACTTAATATTCAGGATGCATAAACATAGGCCCAGACAGGAAGGTCACAAGCCAGTTTTGTCTCAAAGATGTAGACATGTTGAGGAGTGTTTTTTGCTTCATACATTAGTGTTCGAGACCCTGAAACGCGTTGGTATGTACTGGTACATGGTTGATGTCTTTTTTCTCCATAGAGTTGGTGAAATCAAAATTTTTCAACCGTGATTGTCTCAGGTATAAGATCATTTTTTTTAAATCAAAATAATTCTAAAACATTCCAGAATGCTTATGACGCGTTTCGGATAAATAATTAGGGATAGAATTTTTCCTATCGTTTCCTACCTTTATTAATGGCCAAAACAGACTGTTTAAGGTTGTATCTGTTTGGTTCGTGAAATTTTATTGACGCCATGAAACATCGAACAATTGAAAAAGTAATTAAACAATAGAATTTAATTGTCACAGGCTTCCATTATATTTTGACATTGTTATGGGGTCCTATCAAAACTCTGAACTAAATCCACCCCCAAGTGCCAGTCAGAGGGCCAGAACTAATGAGCTCTTGCCCAATGACCCCTTAGCAACTGGACTCTTCCTGTCTTATATCAATCATGGTCGCGTACCCTTTTCTGATAGGGCAATTCTGAGTGCGTTTGTGCCCATGACAGAAATGGCAAAATTTGGTCTGTTTTTTGGTCAAGAGTAATAAAGGGGTTAATATCGACATTCATTAGTATGGTGGTACAGGGTGATTATGGGTTAATTTCTAATATCCCTGGAAGTTTAGTGGTTAATAATTATTATATAATATAATTATATAGTTTATTATAGGGTTTAGGATGTAAAGGGGTTACTTGGTGGGGGTCTCAGGCAGGAGGGCAGCACTCACCCCCCATACCCCCTCTACTTCCCCCTGACCTCCTCATAGAGATTGATGGGCTGCTGTGCATGCAACTAGCTGTCAATCACCGCAGGGAGAGGCGGGGGGCGCACTCCCCTCATTATTATACGGGACTATAATTGTCCGGTGTATTCTTTAAATACTCATATAAGCCAAACGGCACTATTTTTTTTTCTTTTTTTTGGGATTATATGAAAGCCAACCTGTCCCTATTTTGTGATGTCCTTATATAGGGCAGCATAGTCTGATGACAGATCCTCTAAGTATTGTTTTTGGGGCAAAATGGCCCCCTACATTGAGCCTACACAGTCACACTATAAATTTTACACCAGTTTGTTGTTTCGTTTCTTCCAATAATGGACTATACGCTGGCGGCTAATTCGAAAAAAATACTAACAGATGGTCGGTAACATCAGCTTACAGGGCATGAGGTACAGGACAAATGGATTGTGGAAAGCCTACACAGCGAAAGTCCCATCTGTGTGCAGATCCATCCTCCCCGTAGAATTCAGCTGCATTTTACAAAATAGAGGAACATTTCTGAAGTTAGACCAACGTAATTTCCTAATAACTGCGGCACAACCGATGATACCAAGATCGTTAGGTTGAAGGGAATTTTGAATTTTCATTTTTAGAATTTAAAAAAAAATGGGAAAAAGAAAGAAAAAGCATTTCAGGCCACAAAGCCCAAAAAAAGTCGCTCAAATTCCTATTGCAAAAAATGTTTTTAGAATTTTTGAATATTTTTTTTTTTTTAAATTTACACGGTAGCTTTAATTTTTAATTGAGAAAATAAAAAAAATGTATGAGCCAACAAGGACGCCGATTCCATGACCAGACTGGGAGATTGCCCATAAAAGACCATTATTTTGCTGTTTGTTCCTTTTATACCCTAAAATCTTGTGCCTGGTATAATAACTCCGGTCTTCTATGCAAGAGCATTTTCGCAATCTTCCGTTTTATATAAGAAGATCAAAATATTTTGTAAACTCCTACTTCACAATGGCTGATAAACCGCAGCACAGTTCGCCATTTAGTAACAAAAATTTGGTGCCGCCACCAACCCTTCCCAAGCAGGTCTCAGCCCACAGGCCTCCATTGTCCTCCAAAGAACCATTGTGACTAGAGTCTCTCCTTTTGGCTCCTTGCTGTAAAGCTTCATGGTCGAGGAATTTTGAAACCAAGAAACAAAAATGAGGGGCAAAATTTTTTTGTCCCAAGTCGGTCCTAATCCTGTATTGCAATGCATTGGTATCCACCGGTCATGTCATGTGTATGATGCCCTCTGCCAGCCTATAGTTCACTGTATTTGCCTATTCTGATGCATATGGACAACAGCCGAATGGGCTTGTTACAAAAACAAAAAATAATTAATATATCTGTGATCGGCCAAGATCTGACCAGTAGGATAATCTCACTGCAGATCATCTAGATTATAAACCTACCCAGACCTGTATACCGACGATGAGCACCAAAAATGTGACCGGCTCTGGCAGTCTTCTAGCAGACATGGCCCCTCAAGGGACTTTTATTTTTAGCTTTTTCCTTAATCCTCCACAGTTGCAGGGGTCTTCTCAGCCTTGTCAGAGGTCAAATGTGCAATCTGTGACTTTAATGGGAAAAATGAGGCCTCCTGGATCCTCGTAAAAAGCCGAAAATATTTTTCACAGGCCGAGCTCCTTCTTCGCTATATTGGCCCCTTGTGGTAACTGCCAAAGGACAAGTGCTTTTTTCAGATCTTGATATGGAGGAAGGTCAAAAGCCAATCATGGCCCCTGGCAATGAGTCTCCTTCACAGGAGCCCTTCTATCACATGCGTAAACTTGGATGTCTATTCAGAGGGAATTTTATTTTCGCAACGCTTAATAAGCATGGTCTTATCGATTTAGGAAGACAGAAGAACAAGGCAGGGGTTACAGTATATTAAATACATGGATGTGATGTGGAAACACAAAGGATGAAGAGTAAGTTCATCACATCACTCCACAAAGCCGTGCAGATAATTAATGAAATATTGAATGTTTGCCGTGTGCTTAGTAGTAGATCAGACCAAGAGATCACACGTCGCTTATTGATTGTTCATTCCACAGAACAGCCTTATTGCATGCTGGATGGGAAGATTAAGAAAGACAAAAACAAAAAACAGGAGCTTAGATCAAAAACATGAATAAAAAAACCCTGAGACATAAGAATAGACAACAGATAGACAATAGACGTGTCTCATCTCCATCATTGTATTTTTTATAGCACACATTAAAAGTTGTAAAACTCCTTTCAAGCGAGAGTTTGCTGTTACTTCTAACCCTCTGTTGACAAGAATATAAGTACTATAATACTGCCCTACATACAAGAATATAACTACTATAATACTGCTCCTATATACAAGAATATAACTACTATAATACTGCCCCTATGTACAAGAATATAACTACTATAATACTGCTCCCTATATACAAGACTATAACTACTATAATACTGCCCCTATATACAAGAATATAACTACTATAATACTGCTCCCTATATACAAGAATATAACTACTATAATACTGCCCCCTATATACAAGAATATAACTACTATAATACTGCCCCTATATACAAGAATATAACTACTATAATACTGCTCCTATATACAAGAATATAACTACTATAATACTGCTCCTATGTACAAGAATATAACTGCTGTAATACTGCCCCGTATATACAAGAATATAACTAATATAATACTGCCCCTATATACAAGAATATAACTACTATAATACTGCTCCTATATACAAGAATATAACTACTATAATACTGCTCCTATATACAAGAATATAACTAATATAATACTGCCCCCTATATACAAGAATATAACTACTATAATACTGCCCCTATGTACAAGAATATAACTACTATAATACTGCCCCTACATACAAGAATAGAACTGCTATAATACTGCCCCTACATACAAGAATATAACTACTATGATGCTGCCCCCTATATACACGAATATATCTACTATAATATTTCTCCTATATAAAAGAATATAACAACTATAATACTGCCTCCTATATACAAGAATATAACTACTATAATACTGCCCCCTATATACAAGAATATAACTACTATAATACTGCCCCTATATACAAGAATATAACTACTATAATACTGCCCTACATACAAGAATATAACTACTATAATACTACCCCCTATATACAAGAATATAACTACTATAATACTGTCCCCTATATACAAGAATATAACTACTATAATACTGCTCCCTATATACAAGAATATAACTACTGTAATACTGCCCCCTATATACAAGACTATAACTACTATAATACTGCTCCCTATATACAAGAATATAACTACTATAATACTGCCCCCTATATAAAAGAATATAACTACTATAATACTGCCCCTATATACAAGAATATAACTACTATAATACTGCCCCCTATATAAAAGAATATAACTAATATAATACTGCCCCCTATATACAAGAATATAACTACTATAATACTGCCTCCTATATACAGGAATATAACTACTATAATACTGCCCCCTATATACAAGAATATAACTACTATAATACTGCTCCTATATACAAGTATATTACTACTATAATACTGCCCTATATACAAGAATATAACTACTATAATACTGCCCCCTATGTACAAGAATATAACTGCTATAATACTGCCCCTACGTACAAGAATATAACTACTATGATACTGCCTCCTATATACACGAATATAACTACTATAATACTTCTCCTATATACAAGAATATAACTACTATAATACTGCCTCCTATATACAAGAATATAACTGCTATAATACTGCTCCCTATATACAAGAATATAACTACTATAATACTGCTCCCTATATACAAGAATATAACTACTATAATACTGCCCCTTTATACAAGAATATAACTACTATAATACTGCCCCCTGTATACAAGAATATAACTACTATAATACTGCTCCCTATATACAAGAATATAACTACTATAATACTGCCCCTTTATACAAGAATATAACTGCTATAATACTGCCTCCTATATACAAGAATATAACTACTATAATACTGCTCCCTATATACAAGAATATAACTACTATAATACTGCCCCTATGTACAAGAATATAACTACTATAATACCGCCCCCTATATACAAGATTATAACTACTATAATACTGCCCCTTTATACAAGAATATAACTACTATAATACTGCCCCCTGTATACAAGAATATAACTACTACAATACTGCCCCCTGTACACAAGAATATAACTATTATAATACTGCCTCATATATATATACAAGAATATAACTACTATAATACTGCCCCTATATACAAGAATATAACTACTATAATACTGCCCCTATATACAAGAATATAACTACTATAATACTGCCCCCTATATACAAGAATATAACTACTATAATACTGCCCCTATATACAAGAATATAACTACTATAATACTGCCCCCTATATACAAGAATATAACTACTATAATACTGCCCCTATATACAAGAATGTAACTACTATGATACTGCCCCCTATATACACGAATATATCTACTATAATACTTCTCCTATATACAAGAATATAACTACTATAATACTGCCCCCTATGTACAAGAATATAACTGCTATAATACTGCCCCTACGTACAAGAATATAACTACTATGATACTGCCTCCTATATACACGAATATAACTACTATAATACTTCTCCTATATACAAGAATATAACTACTATAATACTGCCTCCTATATACAAGAATATAACTACTATAATACTGCTCCCTATATACAAGAATATAACTACTATAATACTGCCCCCTATATACAAGAATATAACTACTATGATACTGCTCCCTATATACACACGAATATATCTACTATAATACTTCTCCTATATACAAGAATATAACTACTATAATACTGCCTCCTATATACAAGAATATAACTACTATAATACTGCCCCTATATACAAGAATATAACTACTATAATACTGCCCCCTATATACAAGAATATAACTACTATAATACTGCCCCCTATATACAAGAATATAACTACTATAATACTGCCCCCTATATACAAGAATATAACTACTATAATACTGCCCCTATATACAAGAATATTACTACTATAATACTGCCCCCTGTATACATGAATATAACTACTATAATACTGTCCCCTATATACAAGAATATAACTACTATAATACCGCTCCCTATGTATAAGAATATAACTACTATAATACTGCTCCTATATACAAGAATATATCTACTATAATACTGCTCCTATATACAAGAATATAACTACTATAATACTGCTCCTATATACAAGAATATATCTACTATAATACTGCCCCCTATACACAAGAATATAACTACTATAATACTGCCCCCTATATACAAGAATATAATTGCTATAATACTGCTCCTATATACAAGAATATAACTGCTATAATACTGCCCCTATATACAAGAATATAACTACTATAATACTGCCCCTATATAGAAGAATATAACTACTATAATACTGCTCCTATATACAAGAATATAACTACTATAATACTGCCCCTATATACAAGAATATAACTACTATAATACTTCCCCCTATATACAAGAATATAACTACTATAATACTGCCCCTATATACAAGAATATAACTACTATAATACTGCCTCCTATATACAAGAATATAACTACTATAATACTGCCCCTATATACAAGAATATAACTACTATAATACTGCCTCCTATATACAAGAATATAACTACTATAATACTTCCCCCTATATACAAGAATATAACTACTATAATACTGCCCCTATATACAAGAATATAACTACTATAATACTGCCTCCTATATACAAGAATATAACTACTATAATACTGCCCCTATATAGAAGAATATAACTGCTATAATACTGCCCTCTATGTACAAGAATATAACTACTATAATACTGCCCCCTATATACAAGAATATAACTACTATAATACTGCCCCTATATTCAAGAATATAACTACTATAATACTGCTCCTATATACAAGAATATAACTACTATAATACTGCCCCTATATACAAGAATATAACTAATATAATACTGCCACTATACACAAGAATATAACTACTATAATACTGCCCCCTATATACAAGAATATAACTGCTATAATACTGCCCTCTATGTACAAGAATATAACTACTATAATACTGCCCCCTATATACAAGAATATAACTACAATAATACTGCCCCTATATACAAGAATATAACTACTATAATACTGCTCCTATATACAAGAATATAACTACTATAATACTGCTCCTATATACAAGAATATAACTACTATAATACTGCCCCCTATATACAAGAATATAACTACTATAATACTGACCCCTATATACAAGAATATAACTACTATAATACTGCCTCCTATATACAAGAATATAACTGCTATAATACTGCTCCCTATATACAAGAATATAACTACTATAATACTGCTCCCTATATACAAGAATATAACTACTATAATACTGCCCCTTTATACAAGAATATAACTACTATAATACTGCCCCCTGTATACAAGAATATAACTACTATAATACTGCTCCCTATATACAAGAATATAACTACTATAATACTGCCCCTTTATACAAGAATATAACTGCTATAATACTGCCTCCTATATACAAGAATATAACTACTATAATACTGCTCCCTATATACAAGAATATAACTACTATAATACTGCCCCTATGTACAAGAATATAACTACTATAATACCGCCCCCTATATACAAGATTATAACTACTATAATACTGCCCCTTTATACAAGAATATAACTACTATAATACTGCCCCCTGTATACAAGAATATAACTACTACAATACTGCCCCCTGTACACAAGAATATAACTATTATAATACTGCCTCATATATATATACAAGAATATAACTACTATAATACTGCCCCTATATACAAGAATATAACTACTATAATACTGCCCCTATATACAAGAATATAACTACTATAATACTGCCCCCTATATACAAGAATATAACTACTATAATACTGCCCCTATATACAAGAATATAACTACTATAATACTGCTCCCTATATACAAGAATATAACTACTATAATACTGCCCCTATATACAAGAATATAACTACTATGATACTGCCCCCTATATACACGAATATATCTACTATAATACTTCTCCTATATACAAGAATATAACTACTATAATACTGCCCCCTATGTACAAGAATATAACTGCTATAATACTGCCCCTACGTACAAGAATATAACTACTATGATACTGCCTCCTATATACACGAATATAACTACTATAATACTTCTCCTATATACAAGAATATAACTACTATAATACTGCCTCCTATATACAAGAATATAACTACTATAATACTGCTCCCTATATACAAGAATATAACTACTATAATACTGCCCCCTATATACAAGAATATAACTACTATGATACTGCTCCCTATATACACGAATATATCTACTATAATACTTCTCCTATATACAAGAATATAACTACTATAATACTGCCTCCTATATACAAGAATATAACTACTATAATACTGCCCCTATATACAAGAATATAACTACTATAATACTGCCCCCTATATACAAGAATATAACTACTATAATACTGCCCCCTATATACAAGAATATAACTACTATAATACTGCCCCCTATATACAAGAATATAACTATTATAATACTGCTCCCTATATACAAGAATATAACTACTATAATACTGCCCCTATATACAAGAATATTACTACTATAATACTGCCCCCTGTATACATGAATATAACTACTATAATACTGTCCCCTATATACAAGAATATAACTACTATAATACCGCTCCCTATGTATAAGAATATAACTACTATAATACTGCTCCTATATACAAGAATATATCTACTATAATACTGCTCCTATATACAAGAATATAACTACTATAATACTGCTCCTATATACAAGAATATATCTACTATAATACTGCCCCCTATACACAAGAATATAACTACTATAATACTGCCCCCTATATACAAGAATATAATTGCTATAATACTGCTCCTATATACAAGAATATAACTGCTATAATACTGCCCCTATATACAAGAATATAACTACTATAATACTGCCCCTATATAGAAGAATATAACTACTATAATACTGCTCCTATATACAAGAATATAACTACTATAATACTGCCCCTATATACAAGAATATAACTACTATAATACTTCCCCCTATATACAAGAATATAACTACTATAATACTGCCCCTATATACAAGAATATAACTACTATAATACTGCCTCCTATATACAAGAATATAACTACTATAATACTGCCCCTATATACAAGAATATAACTACTATAATACTGCCTCCTATATACAAGAATATAACTACTATAATACTTCCCCCTATATACAAGAATATAACTACTATAATACTGCCCCTATATACAAGAATATAACTACTATAATACTGCCTCCTATATACAAGAATATAACTACTATAATACTGCCCCTATATAGAAGAATATAACTGCTATAATACTGCCCTCTATGTACAAGAATATAACTACTATAATACTGCCCCCTATATACAAGAATATAACTACTATAATACTGCCCCTATATTCAAGAATATAACTACTATAATACTGCTCCTATATACAAGAATATAACTACTATAATACTGCCCCTATATACAAGAATATAACTAATATAATACTGCCACTATACACAAGAATATAACTACTATAATACTGCCCCCTATATACAAGAATATAACTGCTATAATACTGCCCTCTATGTACAAGAATATAACTACTATAATACTGCCCCCTATATACAAGAATATAACTACAATAATACTGCCCCTATATACAAGAATATAACTACTATAATACTGCTCCTATATACAAGAATATAACTACTATAATACTGCTCCTATATACAAGAATATAACTACTATAATACTGCCCCCTATATACAAGAATATAACTACTATAATACTGACCCCTATATACAAGAATATAACTACTATAATACTGCCCCCTATATACAAGAATATAACTACTATAATACTGCCCCCTATATACAAGAATATAACTACTATAATACTGCCCCTATATACAAGAATATAACTACTATAATACTGCCCCTATATGCAAGAATATAACTCCTATAATACTGCCCCTATATACAAGAATATAACTACTATAATACTGCTCCTATATGCAAGAATATAACTACTATAATACTGCCCCTATATACAAGAATATAACTACTATAATACTGCCCCTATATACAAGAATATAACTAATATAATACTGCCCCTATATACAAGAATATAACTACTATAATACTGCTCCTATATGCAAGAATATAACTACTATAATACTGCTCCTATATACAAGAATATAACTACTATAATACTGCCCCTATATACAAGAATATAACTAATATAATACTGCTCCTATATACAAGAATATAACTACTATAATACTGCTCCTATATACAAGAATATAACTACTATAATACTGCTCCTATATGCAAGAATATAAATGCTATAATACTACCCCTATATACAAGAATATAACTACTATAATACTGCTCCTATATGCAAGAATATAACTACTATAATACTGCTCCTATATACAAGAATATAACTACTATAATACTGCCCCTATATACAAGAATATAACTAATATAATACTGCCCCTATACACAAGAATATAACTACTATAATACTGCCCCCTATATACAAGAATATAACTACTATAATACTGCTCCTATATACAAGAATATAACTACTATAATACTGCCCCCTATATACAAGAATATAACTACTATAATACTGCCCCCTATATACAAGAATATAAATACTATAATACTGCCCCCTATATACAAGAATATAAATACTATAAGGGTATGTTCACACGAGGGCGTCCGTTACGGCTGAAATTACGGGGATGTTTCAGCCTTAAAACATCCCGGTAATTTCAGCCGTACCGGCATGTGCAGGCGCTTGAACGCCGCGTCAATTACGGCCGTAATTAGCGCTGCTATTCATTGGAGTCAATGAATAACGGCTCTAATTACGGCCAAAGAAGTGACAGGTCACTTCTTTGACGCGGGCGTCTATTTACGCGCCGTCTTTTGACAGTGGCGCGTAAATATACGCCTCGTGTGAACAGACAAACGTCTGCCCATTGCTTTCAATTGGGCAGATGTTTGTCAGCGCTATTGAGGCGCTATTTTCTGGCGTAATTCGGGGCAAAAACGCCCGATTTACATCCGTAAATAGGCCGTGTGAACATACCCTAATACTGCCCCCTATATACAAGAATATAAATACTATAATACTGCCCCTATGTATAAGAATATAATTACTAGATTGATGTCCTTTTTTTGCTGAGGGTCGGCCATTGTGCTGTTATAATCGAAAGATCGTTATTTACGGTGCTGTTTCGGTTGTCATGGTAGCAATGAAAACATTTGCAGAACAAGGCATTATGGGTACAAATGGTTGAACAAACTGTATTTGGCGATGAAGTTTTTCTCTTAACCTGTTGACTGTTATCTCGTTATCTCTGTGGTCCCAGTAGACTCTTTCTAAACTAATCAGGTCAGCGCTAATAAGGTAGAAGTGAATCGCTGTAGAAGGAATCTCGGTTTTACTACTTGATATAAAGTCTCACGTTCAGTTTAAATGCAATTTGCGTTTTTCTTCTAAGTTCGGGTAATTTTAAACAAACTCGACAAATTATCTCTAAATGTCATCGGAGTCTCGGCAGATAACAGCAGAGATTTAATTGAAGCCTTTGAAATGTGAGGCTGCGAATGGTCATTAGGAAAATATTCTACAGAATTATCCACGATGGTGCCAATGTGAAAAAAAAAAATGCATCATAATTCCAAAAACATTCTGAAAGTGTTTTCACTGTGTTGGTCATAGATGGACAGGCTGCACCTGTCTCGATTACTTCACATGAAATATTTATTCGGCATCTACGGGTATTGGAGAAATATTGTAAAAAACTACAGACAAGGAAACCCGATGGTGGTTCCCATATAAGTCCAGTTAGGTCACAGCGCCCTCTATAGTACATGAGTTAGATTGACGTACCATTACGTTTTCATTAATAGTCCGACCCTAATCAACAATCATTAGTGGCATTTGGTGATTTCATAGGGTTTGCTGCTATTTAGTGTGGGCACTGTGGGAGTTTTATAGTGCGGGCAGAGCGGATGGTGTTGTTATTTAGTGTGAACGCTGTATTTACTTTTGGTAGTGTGTTCATATTTAGTGTGGGCCCTGTGGGTGTTTTTTTGGTGTGTGTTGTTTTTTTTTTTTTGTATAGGCCCTGTGGCTGGTATATAGTATGGGGACTGTGGTTGGTATATAGTATTGGCACTGTGGCTGGTATATAGTATTGGCACTGGCTGGTATATTGTATTGGCACTGTGGCTGGTATATAGTATTGGCACTGTGGCTGGTATATAGTATTGGCACTGTGGCTGGTATATAGTATTGGCACTGTGGCTGGTATATAGTATTGCCACTGTGGCTGGTATATAGTATTGCCACTGTGGCTGGTATATAGTATTGCCACTGTGGCTGGTATATAGTATTGCCACTGTGGCTGCTATTTAGTATGGGCACTGTGGCTGCTATTTAGTATGGGCACTGTGGCTGCTATTTGGTATGGGCACTGTGGCTGCTATTTAGTATGGGCACTGTGGCGGCTATTCAGTATGGGCACTGTGGCGGCTATTCAGTATGGGCACTGTGGCTGCTATTTAGTATGGGCACTGTGGCTGCTATTTAGTATGGGCACTGTGGCTGCTATTTAGTATGGGCACTGTGGCTGCTATTTAGTATGGGCACTGTGGCTGCTATTTAGTATGGGCACTGTGGCTGCTATTTAGTATGGCCACTGTGGCTGCTATTTAGTATGGGCACTGTGGCTGCTATTTAATATGGGCACAGTGGCGGCTATTTAGTATGGGCACTGTGGCTGCTATTTAGTATGGGCACTGTGGCTGCTATTTAGTATGGGCACTGTGGCTGCTATTTAGTATGGGCACTGTGGCGGCTATTCAGTATGGGCACTGTGGCTGCTATTTAGTATGGGCACTGTGGCTGCTATTTAGTATGGGCACTGTGGCTGCTATTTAGTATGGGCACTGTGGCTGCTATTTAGTATGGGCACTGTGGCTGCTATTTAGTATGGGCACTGTGGCTGCTATTTAGTATGGGCACTGTGGCTGCTATTTAGTATGGGCACTGTGGCTGCTATTTAGTATGGTCACTGTGGCTGCTATTTAGTATGGCCACTGTGGCTGCTATTTAGTATGGCCACTGTGGCTGCTATTTAGTATGGCCACTGTGGCTGCTATTTAATATGGGCACAGTGGCGGCTATTTAGTATGGGCACTGTGGCTGCTATTCAGTATGGGCACTGTGGCTGCTATTCAGTATGGGCACTGTGGCTGCTATTCAGTATGGGCACTGTGGCTGCTATTCAGTATGGGCACTGTGGCGGCTATTTAGTATGGGCACTGTGGCGGCTATTCAGTATGGGCACTGTGGCGGCTATTCAGTATGGGCACTGTGGCGGCTATTCAGTATGGGCACTGTGGCGGCTATTCAGTATGGGCACTGTGGCGGCTATTCAGTATGGGCACTGTGGCGGCTATTCAGTATGGGCACTGTGGCGGCTATTCAGTATGGGCACTGTGGCGGCTATTCAGTATGGGCACTGTGGCGGCTATTCAGTATGGGCACTGTGGCTGCTATTCAGTATGGGCACTGGCTGCTATTTAGTATGGGCACTGTGGCTGCTATTCAGTATGGGCACTGTGGCTGCTATTTAGTATGGGCACTGTGGCTGCTATTTAGTATGGGCACTGTGGCTGCTATTTAGTATGGGCACTGTGGCTGCTATTCAGTATGGGTACTGTGGCTGCTATTCAGTATGGGCACTGTGGCTGCTATTTAGTATGGGCACTGTGGCTGCTATTTAGTATGGGCACTGGGACTGGTATCTAGTTATAGGCATTGTGGCTGTCAGAGGTGTAACTTAAAGCTCCTGGGCCATAACGAAAAAACCTGTAACAGGGCCCCCGCCTATCATGTGGCATTTATAATACTGGTGTCGTCTTATGTGGCAGAAGGGCTTTTAGGTCTTCCTCAGCAGCGGGGTCCGGGTTCAACTGCTACTCTATATAGCAACACCCCTGGTGACTGGTGTTTGATGTGGGCACCATTGTTTATACTTAACATGGACACTGCGGCTTCTATTTAATGTGCGCACTGCGGCTGCTATTTAATGGGGGCACTGCGGCTGCTATTTAATGGGGGCACTGCGGCTGCTATTTAATGGGGGCACTGTGGCTGCTATTTAATGGGGGCACTGTGGCTGCTATTTAATGGGGGCACTATGGCTACTAAGTTACTAAAATAACTGGGGATTATGAAAACTTCAGTGATTTTTTATTTTCCCAATCTCTGATTTGTTTTATTAAAAGAAGTCCTCATACACCGCTTCCTTTTCACTAAGATTTGACCCTGGATCTGGCCCACTTGCTGTATCAAGTTGGGGTCCCAACTTCCGGAATCAGAGCGGTCAGAAATTT
This sequence comes from Rhinoderma darwinii, assembly GCF_050947455.1. NCBI lineage: Eukaryota > Metazoa > Chordata > Amphibia > Anura > Rhinodermatidae > Rhinoderma > Rhinoderma darwinii. Next base: position 13,705,456 of record NC_134688.1, on the reverse strand, counting down.
TTGTTGTCCCTTGTGGGTCATAGTCTTTTTTTTTTTTTTTGGGACAAACCTTTTAATAAATACTTCTAATAATAGTAATGCCCCAAATCAAGGCAAGGCCCATCCCAGGTGCCAATGGGCCTAGAAATTTTCTGTAGGATCCTACATTTTTTGGGCTGTTTTCTATGGAAATTCAGGGTAATTAAAATGAGACATTTGTAACAAGTGGTTTATAAAATATTCTCGGCCTTGTTCTGACTTTTCATGTTCTTTTCCCAGTTGTCTGTAACCTTGCGGTCCGAGGCACAGGTTGTCATTGATTCAGAGATAATCTGTTGCACCGGATGGATTATCCTGCACCCAACAAAGCAGCCATTGTGTAGTGCGCCGTGCAGCCCCGGGGATTCCCAGCTCAGGTTCTTCTCTATTGTCCTAGCTGTGATGGCCATTACTCCATTTACTGCTCAAGACGACTTTATGAGAAGTCTATATTTTGTTTTTTAAGGCCCCATGCACACGGCCGAGCCCGTAATCATGGGCCGCGATTTAAGGGCACGGCCGGTCTCTGGCGGCCGCGGACAGACACTCTCATTTTTGGCCCGTGCTCCAATACAAAGTACGGACATGTCCTATCTTTTGCAGTACACTTCTAGGGCCCGGGCACCTTCCCACAAATCTATTCGAAGGTGTCCATGGTCAATAGAAGTGAATGGGTCCGTAATTGCGGACCAGCAATTACGGTCCACAATTACGGACAATTTTTACGGTTTACGTGTAATTGGTCCAAAATTCTGTGTTGATTTATTTCTTAATATATCTTCATAGTAGTCCAAGCTTTGATTTCCTGATACAGAGCTACAAATCCCCTGCATATATTTAGAATTCAGTTAAAAACATAAATCTGCATTCCTGCAGCCACCATTAGGGGGAGCTTACTGAATACTGTTTATACATAAAACTTCATGATAGACCAGTATACAAAAATACTCCTAAGCTCCCCCTAGTGTTGGCTGCAGGCAGCTAAAATAATATCATGTATCTGTCTATGCAGGGGACTTAGAGCTCTATACCAAAACAAAATGGAGATTTGAATGCTATAAAGAACTTTAAAAAAATGAATCGGCAGAGAATCCTGGATATAATAATGATATGAGCGAAAAAACATTTTTCAATTGTTACCTAGCTGATTCCCTGCCGCTCCAATGCTCCTAGTCTCCTCACATCCCTTGCTTGGGTACGTGATGACATTTCGTCCATAGTGACCACACCTCATCTTACGTGGTGACCAATCACTTCCCTGCGAAGGGTCAACATGGTAGGTGAACTGTGAATTATTTTTTTTAATAACAATATTTTAGGAAAAAATTTTCACCTTTTTTCCCCACTAGGGGGCAAAAAAAAAAATATTCAGTTGTTACGATTTTTTTGATCAAAACAATTTCTATTCAGAACCCTTCATACAAACAATATTATCTGTAAGTAATTGGAATGTTTTTTTTAATTCGGGGGGAATCCAGAACGTGATATTTATTTTGAGCTTTTTTTATTTTTCACATTTGACATTCTTTTTTTCCCTTTAAATCTACATTAATTTTTCTCGTTTCTGTGTGTAAAAATAAACGTTCGCCGAGCAAAACAATCTCTACTGAGAATATGGGTAGAAAAAGACGAAATTAATGAAATTCCGTCAGGGTGGCAGGTTAACAAGCGACAACGCAGACCGTGTAGCACTCGGCTGCATTATCAGTCATTTATTCCTGCATTGTTTTCACACTTAAGCAGTTTTTAATTAAATATGACTTCTGTAACGTTCTGCGGAAGAGATTTCACCGTCCCCTCCCCCACCGGCCCTTTGGATTTGCCAGTCACAAAAGCTTTACAGGGACAGAAGGAGACAACACATAGGCAAATCAATCAAGGGAGACCTTCAGCATCTACGTCCGTCCTCGCTCTCCCTCTCTTCTCCCTCTTTTGTAATCTCCTTATAAGATTTTCTATTGTCCGGACGGATTAGCGAGCAACAGGAATTCCCCCCCCCCCTTTTAAACAACGAGGTATCCGTCCGTGACTCTCATTCATGTCATTCCCTTCGTGTTCTGGACACTAAAGATCCAGTTATTTTGCTGATGGTGTCCAGATGGGCCCGGAGGGGCAAATTGGCCCAACGTCTAAAAAAACACCCTAACAATTTTGATCGGATCCCGCACTGCCCCCTGCGGTGCTTACGCATGGACTAGGCTTTCCGTGACGTTGCATCCATACAAAGATGTACATAGCATAGAGGCAGACTGTGCGGCTTCTATGGGATCCTTGGGGAGAAGGGGCCCAGCCTTCGTTGCTACCAACCTCTATACTATTGGATGATGAGAATCCGTTCCGTACTCCCCCCTACAGAGGAACTACATCGTTGGAAAACAAGAGTGGGCAATTGGGCCAAGGGTCATGAATAAGGCTCGCCGGTTCTCTTTTATGTGCAGCACTGGTCCATGGTGATGTAACATCACGTGGTTGTGTCGTCCAATCATTGATCGCTATAGTGATGTTTTGTCAGCGATCGGATGATGCGGCCTAGTGTTTGCATAGGCCTGCCGGTTGAGCAGCGTCACAGGGCGGGAGCAAGTTTTTTATACTAATTTTATTATTACTGTTACAATTTATTTTTTTTTTTTTTCAATTTTGAAATTAGTGTGCCTTCTTTTTGGATGTTTCGCTCAGTATTTTATAGAATTGCTCAAAGGGTTGTTCCCATCATGAGCATTTAGGACATATCTACACCAGATGCCATAAATGCCTAATAAATGCAGGGGACCCTCACCTTATGGGTGACCCCTGTTCATCAATTCCCAAGCGCAGCTTTGTTGCCCAGCTCGTAACTCCCATAGACTTCAATGGAGAGAGCCGTGCGCATTGAAAAACAAAAATGTTGGACCCCTTTTAAACGAGGATTCCCACTTTTAATGGGTTTGTCCACTTTTGACAATCCTGCTACTGTGACCTGCAGCGATCAGCTGTAATCTGTGGGGGAACCTTGCAGCAAGTATTCAATTTCCCTGCAGCGCCACCACAGGGGAACTTGAGCATTACATCGTTCTTTTTTTGAACCAATGAGCTTGGGTCCTCCAGAGGAAGACACTCTCTTTGTAGCCACTGTCCATGCTAGTTGCTAGATGCATATGGGGCCTCCTGGTTCTCGAGTTGACAAAATAAAGGTCAAGGAGTCAAAAATAGACCAAATGTTTTTGTTTTAGGCCACTTTAACCCTGGTAATAGCTTCAGCTTTTTCCTCTGAATATTCTTGGCCTCCTTACGTCTCTTATGAAGTGTTGTCCGTCATCTTATTTCCGTCCTCTGAAGTTGTTTTCTGCCTCCAGCGCTAAAAAACAATTTTTTGGGCTTTTGTAATCCGTTTTCTCCTTTAGTGATGATTTTTTTTTTTGTACATAAAGCAAAGCAGCGGAACATCATGTCACTTTTTATGGCCCTGTGTTGCAAGCTCTTGGGAGCAGAAGACTCTGCTGTTCCATAGGAGTCGCTCTGATTTTATTTATTGTGATTTATCACGTTATTTAAAGGGCAATGCACGAAAAATGTTGCTACAAGTCATTTCTTCATTCTACATACAGTGCAATGGAAATATTTTTTTTTATGCTAAAAATAATAAAGGTAAAAGGCAAAGGACAGTTTGTAGTTTGATCAGATAAGGCGGTTTACAGCAGTACAGAGTATTTCAGATGAGGATTTTGCTGATCTTGTAGGGGTGGGGGCAGTGGCCTGTCTACTTATGTGATGATTTCCGTGAGGAAAGGGGCAGAGTCACAATGGAAATGGAGAACTTGATAATAACAGAGGCAGATCCATGCAGCAGCACAGAGTATCTAAGGACATGAGTGTGCTTATCTTGTGAAAGGCAGGGACCTGTCCACTCATGTGACGGGATTATGTTACTTAAGGTAAGGCTGGGTATGAGATCAGATATTGTAAGAAGTAGGGTCTACCAGCAGCACAGGGTATTTCAGGAAAGGAATGCGGTGGTGACCGGACCACTCATGTGGTGATGATAGTGAAGATAGGGCTGCATGTGAGAGGGGCACAGTCATGATGTGAGGAGGGGAATGGAGACAAGTGGAAGATCATCAACACATAATGGGGAAAAAGTAGCTAAACAGCAGCACAGAGTATTTTAGGAGAGAAGTGTGCTGCCAAGCGAGAGGGTTTATATAAAAACATTCATTGACTATGTCCCTATAAATGTATTCTCTTTATGTATTTATTTAATTAATTTGTTTTTTTGTCCTGCAGAAATCTGTGCATCTGATTGCGGAGGACACGGCATGTGCATCGGAGGCAGCTGCCGCTGTGACGAGGGCTGGATGGGTTCAGCTTGTGATCAGAGGGCATGTCACCCGCGCTGCAATGAGCATGGGACCTGTCGTGATGGGAGGTGTGAATGTAGCCCCGGCTGGAATGGAGAACACTGCACCATTGGTAGGATGAATTACATCAAACAAATGTTTCCAAGTGGAAAGGGCATGCTTAACGTGACTGAGGGGCGTCCGCGCGGCATGTGCAGCTTCGTCCTAGGTTTTCAGTTTTGACATCATCATTACTTAATATTGGATTGTAACAAAATGTCCTTTCATTTGGTGATTAAATATAAAATTATTGCCTGGAAAAATCCGAGGGCTATTAATGTGGGTGCGCTGGAATGTGCACAGAATGTCTAGGCTGCAGTGACATTTCTCCCATAGTAATGAAACATCCGCATGATCCAGTGGCTCACTATGAATGAACGAAACTTCACTGTGGCCTTGAGCCATTGGACGACACACAAGGTTGTTTTAAAAAAAAAAATAAAAAAAACACAACCTGAATCCCGGACAAACCCCCAACTTTTTTTTTTTTTCTTGTGTTCATAGCATGTAGATAATAGAAATGATACCTGAGCCTTTTTGTACACTCATGATTGCTTCTCTCTTTTGATACAATAATCTTTATTTGACTAATGTGCAGTCCGTGGGTCAGGACTGAAGGATGATTTCCTCCGTTTTCCCCATGTCACTTCATCTATGAAAATTTTTGGGGACAAAAATGTAAAAGTTTTTGTCCATGGCAACATTTTCTTGTTTTTTAATCAAATGTCATTGTTTTCTATAAGATATGGAACACTAGTTATTTTTATTTTATAATTTTTTTTTAAATAGTCTTCAATGGGATCACGGCCTAGTTCACACTGAGTCTAGTGGCATGGTTTTTGACGTGAAAACTGCTCCAAAAAAAGTCAGAAACCGCCTCCCATTGATTTCAACGGGATGCGGAGGTGTTTTATTTCCCATGAGCGGAGAAAACCGCTAGCTGGAAAAGGAAGCATCATGCCCTTTCTTCAGGCGGTTCCGTCTCTGAACTCCCATTGGCAATGGGAGGCAGAGAAAGTGGTTTTCGCTGCGTTTTTTGCTCGCGGCACTCAATGGCGGCACCTGAAAAACGCGACAAAGAGCGTGCAGGCAGGTCAAAATCTGCCTCAAAATTCCTGAATAGCCCCAGGTTTCATGCCTTTCTTAGTACTGCAATCCGCCCATTCCCTCAATTACCTAATTCACCCTCCTTGGCACCCGTTCTAGTTCAGCCATGTCCTCCTCATACACAGGTGCCCAAAATTGTACACGATATTCCATATGTGGTCTGTCTAGTGATTTGTATAGAGGCAAAACTATGTTCCGGTCATGGGTATTTAGGCCACTTTTGATGCATTCTATGATTTTCTTTGCCTTGGCAGCAGCTGCCTGGCATTGATTGCTAAAGTTAAGTTTACTGTTAACCAATATCCCCAAACAAAATTTCGATAGCAGTTTTACTTAGTGTTTTACCATTTAATACATAATTGTATAATTTTTTTCCGTGGCCCAAGTACATTAACTTTAATTTATCCACATTAAACTTCATTTACCGTTTCTCTGCCCAAACCTTCAGCTTTCCCAAATCCCTCCAATAACTATATACTTAGGAAAAAAATGGAAGGGGGTAAATAATCCTTGCAGGTTTTCGTTCATCTATACTCTGATTATAGTTATAGACCCTCACCGTCTGGATTTTTCTTGGCCGTAACGTCCTTGGTCGTAGTTTTCCATGAGTTTCTCATGAACATAGCGCCTCACTGTGTGTATGGGGCCGTATGTAATCCTCTATTACTGAGGATTAGACCTAATGGAGGTCTTATAGGGTGTCATCCAATCTTGAGTAAATAAGGCTTAGTTATTGTAATATAAAAAGTAGGGCAACTTTCTAATATACATTGTTTTAATTCCTCACCATCTTCAAGATCTCTGATTACTGTCATTGAAAGAGTTTTTCTCATTTATTTTCGGCATAGGTGGGGGTCCAAGATTCTGAACCCTTATAAATACATCTGATCGAAACCCTATGCACACGACTGTAGAAAATCTCCGGAATTGCGGACCGCAATATGGTCCACAATTACGGATCCGTCTGGTTCTATTGGCCGCGGACACCTTTCCATATCGCTACGTATAGGTGTCCGTGCCAAAGAACCGTGCTGGGAATTATGGAGCATGTCCTACTTTTTGTTTTTTTACGGGCCGTGTTCCCACAAAAATGCGGGCGTAGGCGGCCGGCGGTGCCCGCAATCGCGCGCAGTGATTATGGGCACGGCCGTGTGCATGTGGCCTTACATTTACGTAAAGGGGTTTTTCCAGTTTTATGTATTTAAAGCATAATCATTGTATAATGAGAAGTTCTGAACCATCCAATATAATTCTTCACCATATTCAAGATCTCTGCTTTCTGTCAGTGAATACATTCATTGTTTACATGCAGAGGCTGACACCGGCACAGGGCTTGTTAATTGTATCTCTCTCTCTCTCTCTCAGAACTTTTTCATTTTATAATAACTTAAAGCGGTTGTTCTGGTTTAGAAAACAGGTGCTTTATTTTTATTTATTTTTTAAAAAAGTGCCACATCTGCCCATTGGTTGTGTGTGGTATTGCAACTTGTCCTAATTTACTTCAATGTAGCTTAGCTGCAATACCAGACATAACCCATTGACAGGAGTGGCGCTGTTTTTGCAACAATGCAGTCATTTTTTTTAATTCTGAAAAACCCCTTTAAGGGGTTGTTTTATCTAGACAATCATGGGATCAGTGGGGGATGCCTCACAGTGGCCACTGCTGGAGAAATGTGGTATTACATGGTGACCATCCAAATGAATTGGAAACCACTCTCCAGAAGTCCTGGTCATCTGGTCAGAAGATGTTCTAATGGCACAACCCCTTTAAACCCCTTTCAATGATATTACTGGAATACCCCTTTAAGCAGTACCTTCACTAATACATCATCCATTCAGCATCAGATTCCAAAAGCTTTTACCGTTTCCTACAAGAATTTCTATTCTCCCCGCGAGAGTCCGTTAACTCCAACCTGCTCGCCCGTCACCGGAAAAGAGGTTTCCGGTGGGGCGCATTTATTGAATTTCTGATTGGCGCATGTTTTCTGACCTTGTAAACTTTATTACCTATGGAATTGGCTGGATAAATTTATTGAATGTAAAAACAATTTGGCAAAGTCATAACCATCGCAGAGAAGAGGGCAGAGCGATGAGAAGAGGGAAAAGTAATAAAAGTCAGTAATATTGGCACAGATGAAAGGACATTGACTGGGAATGATATTAAAAGTAAGATTTGTCCTTGTGTAATGTGTCTACCTGCATGGCATCCCTTCCCCCACCCTCCTTCGTCTACGTGCATTCGTGTCATTGCCTCGTCTGCTTTACGGCTGGAAAAAAAAAAATATAATGTCCCATTGCTGCCTCGCTTATTGCATTTGTAATGCATTTATAGGACTAGGAAGCATTCGTAAAATATAGGATTGTACAAGAGTCTGCTTCACCTGTGTAGTATCGGACGGCTGTTCCAAGGCAGGGCAGACTTGTCTAATGTTGGAAAGATTGAGAGTGTAATTTCACTAGAGAACATTAGTTTAAATCTACATATGGTATTCAGTAAGTTTGCAAATACATTGGTTTATATACTTTTTTTTTTTTTTACTCTAGTCACATCCAGAGCTGCATTCTATATTCCAAAGGTTTCCTGTTAGATCTTAGTTTGCAGGATCTTGCATCTCTCTGTTGCCCTCTGCTGGTTTAAAGTGTGTATTAGAATATATTTAGCTGACTTGTATGCTAGAAGATGTAATGCAGTGCTCCGGTGTAAAAGCTATCCCTGGAACGTCCACATAACCCCCTAGGTGGTCTATCAGTCCCCAGTTGTTGCAGCCTGGTTAAAATAGTTTTCTTTTGTACCCTCTATAGCAGTGGTCTACTGGGGAGCCACAGGTTGGAGATCACTTCCCTATAACTATGCCACTGATAGTGTTGTGCAGAAAAACTACATTGCCTAGAATGCAATTCAGCTGAGGACCGTGTATTTTAGCTGCTAAGAAAAGCACGGTGCTTTTGTATTATGAATACAGCCAACAGAATTTTAGATGCAGCTCTGGATGTGAATGGAGTATCAGATCGGAAAGCTGAGTATTTGCTGAGTTACACATTGGTCTATGTAAAATGATGTTTAAAAAAGGAGCTGCACCTCAGTCTGCGAATATGGTCTCATATGGTGGTCTCCGATGCTTAGGGTAGGAAAGGTGCAGGACACAAACATGCACAGGGTATTCACCTATATATGATTACTCTTCAATTGCTACTGGGGTACTTACTAGTTGCTCAATGTAAACAATGGATGGCATGGACCACCATACATCTCAGTGAATGTCTTCACCCCTCACACAATAACATTTTGAGTGGAAGACTAGAGGTAGGTGGTGGAATGCAAAGTGGACAACTTCTTAATTGCAGCGTCTTTAAGAGTGACGGCAGGGGTCTCCACTTTGGACAATCCCTATTTGGATCCCTTGACAATAAGCTGATCACGAAGTGTCTTCCTGCTGAGACCCCCAGCGATCAGCTGTGATCTGTGGGGAAACCTGGCAGTAAGTGTTTAGTTTCCCTGCAGCACCACAACAGGAGAAATTAGGCATTACACAGTGTCCATTCATATCAATGTGTTGTCTGTGTAATACAGGATAGGACAGGTCCTCCAGAGAGAGAGAGAGAGAGAGAGACGCTTTTTATAACCGCTCTCCACTCAGGCCAAGAGATGAGGATCCTCAACAGGGGACCTGCTCTATTAACCCAAAATTCCCTAATCAGGTATGACAATGGGTTTTCTAAACTTGAAGACCCTTTATTTGCAGACGTTGTGGGAGTCTAAACACAGGGGCTGTCGCTACTGTGATTTTTTGGAGATGTCTATATTGGAGCCAGTAGTTTGCCGAATGGTTCTAACCTCTTGATTTAGCATGGCATCGGGGAATATCCACTAGGGGCTCGTGTAGGGATATAAAGTAGCTCTTACCAATCTTATAATATGTCACTGAAATCTCCAGTAGGTGTCAAGAATCCTCGAAAAGCCCTGGAGACCCAAAAATATGGTCATCGGAGGTGCCACTAAACCTTCCATATTCATTACATTCGACCTCCATATTTCCCAGTTTTTGTCTTCAGTTGTTCTTTCCACCCCTAATATAACCCAAATTACGGGGTTGAGATGGATACAATTTTTAATGGTAGAGAACACGTTTTTTTTATTACGTTGTACATTTTTTCCAGTTGAATCTTCCGGTCTGTCATCTAGACATGGTAGAAGGTAACATTCATGGGGCTCAGTGACCTGGGGCAAAAACTATACCCTTAACACAGGGGTCCCAGCGCTTATAGAGATGACCACTTTGCCTCTAATGTCTTATGCCCCATGAATTTCCCTAGGTCAGATTGGCCGAACACAGAAACCCATTGACGTCCATGGAGTCATGCCCTCGTACGGAATAGGTGGCCATTGGGACCCAAAGGGGAATTTAATCCGAACACGTTTCATGAAATGTCATAGATTTTTGCAAGTGGGTCTGATTTAGTTCCATCATTTGGAGAAGCATTTTGGGTCTGACTCCCACCAAAGTCATTTTTATGGCATGTCGAAAAGTACGTTGTTCTAGATTTCTACTTTATGGAAGCCGTAAAAAAATTGATTGTTAGGACCCCTTTATTTAGGTTACCATTGGCCATCTGCAGGGCCCCCATCATGTTACATTCTTAAAGTGGACAATCCCTTTAAGAAATGCTATGTTCCCCAATGCACTCTAAAGTAGGCAGGAAATTATTCAAGAGCTGAAATCCGACTGAAGCTGGTGATACGCTACTGAATGCTTTCTTTGTAAAGGTTTACAGGCTCTGTGCATGTTTTTGTGTTCCTCTGACCCAGCTCTGCCTCTAGCAGATCATGGCTATATAACACGGCTTCTCTTCTGTCCCTTTGTGCTTTTGTAGCCCCTGCACAGCCGGCTAGCTCCCAGCACTTATTCAACCCTACCTTAAATGTCCTGTCTTTTATTCCCCAAGCCCACTATCTGGATAAGGTAGTGAAAGGTATTGTATCAGTTTTCCTATTGTCTTGTGTTACCACAAAAATGTTGCAACTGCTATGTCTTCCATCTGAGCGATGCTTTTTTGGCTATTTTGTAAAACACTCTCATCCCTTTCATGTTTACTTGTCACCTTCATGCAAAGAGGGAAGCCATTTCTTGGGCTATCTGGACTATCGTAGAGGCGTGAGGTGCAGGGTGTCTCATGCCTCAATGATATTGGAAAGTAATGATTGATTGCTGTACATAATGGCTAGCTTCTTTATCTGTAAGGGACAGGTGGTCATTTACCTATTTATGTTTTATTATTTGTTTGCTTCTCCATTGGCTTTAACGCATACCGCTTATGTCTATGCTTCACTTTTATGAGAACCGTTGCATTTGTTGATATGCCAATACATTAACTTGCACTTTATATCCTATTACGTTACATTTTTTGGCTTATTTATCTTTTATAGAATGATTTGTCTCCTGGGCATAGATATAGCATGGCATTTAGACAATCTAACTTGTGAAAGATCTTCCCATAGGCATGGCTGTTCGGATCGCCTTAACATGCATGTTTATATCTATGGTGGAATTGAGAGCAGAGACAGAAGGCCCCTACATCTATTTATGGGGATGGAAACCATAGTGATTGGCTGAAAATATTCAACCAATGAGCAGAAAGCCCTACAACGGTTAGCCCCGCCCATGAGCAGCATGAATGAACTTGCATTGGGCTCCCCCTCTCCATAATCACAGTGAGGGGCAAACAGCCAGAGGGTTAACCCACCCAAATCTACTATGAAGGAAAGAAGGAGGGCAACAAGCCCAGGGCATGCTGGGTGTGATTACAATTGCTAGCAAAGGAACTTTATTTTTGTTTTTATGCCCCTTTGTTCTATGAGCCACTTTCCAAACAGACCCCTGTAGCCTACTCAACCACTTTCTAGTTCAGCTGGGGGTATATGATGGTGCCCAAAAAACATAAAGGCTGCAACCTGATCCTGCTAAAATAATCTAGGATGGGTGATAGTCATCTACTGGCTTTAGGTCTCTTAAATGGGTTGTCCCATTAGGACATCCCCAGCTTGGATCTGTCGGCTGTTAGCCAGATGGTAGAGTGGTTGGAGAACTCGACAGGACTGTGTACTACATGGTAGCCCATTCAATTGAACTATAGGGCCACCAGGGGTTTTAGCAGATGGACCTAAGGTGATAAGCTCATGGCCTTCAGGCTTGTATTTAGAAAAGAAGTCTCGACCTATCAAGATCAGAAAACTTGTGGGTGTCTGATGGTGCCCAAGGACATGAAGACTGGCACCTGATCTTGCCAAAGTTGGCCTGACCAGACTGTAGTCCTCTACAAGCTACGGGCTCCTTAAGCCAGTCTCCGTTTTTCTCCAGAATCAGTCACCAAGGGGTGTCTGTTGGTTCAGAAAGAAATGAAGACTATATTTGGCCATACTGGGCAATCGTCATCTGATGTGTAGGGGTCTCTTAGCCTTCCCAGTAAGATATGATGTCTCACCAAAATCTAAGGTCAGCCAGACATCTGAGTCCTCCCTACATCTCCTGTGCCCTCTTTGCCCTTGGCATGGCCGGGTATGTGATCAGCGAGATATCGGTAGCTTCTGATTATCAATAGGTCCAATTATCAACTTGACCCCAAAAAATTGCACCATTTATGGCCACTTTCGAGCAGGGTGAATTTACCAGTGAAGGGTTAAGTCCACCAGTAAAATCTCCATCTCCTGGGAAACATTGTATCCAAAATTGTTAAGGAAATTATGTTAAAAAAAAAAAAATTGTGACGCTTTGTTGCTCTCAGACAATGCCGTCCAGGTCTGAATATCAGCATTTTTTCAGATTCATTTGTCTTTCCTAATTATTGACTTTTTATCTCCCGCTTTCAATAAGTTAATTGAGTCGGTGCTGAAATGAACTAGTCAGCTATGAATATTTTGCTAATCTGAACGGTTTCCAAAATTTTTCACTTGACGGGGCCCGTATTTCATTAAAAGTTACAGCTGGCAGCTATCTCTATTCCGCTCGCTTCCCACTTAAAGTCACATCCAAATATTTGCTGAAATTTTTCCAATTTGCAATTTTTTGCACAATGGAACTAATTGCCCCAAAAACAAAATGTTTTTTTTTTGAGGACTCTGCCCACAAGTTTCCAGCCCATGTGCACCTGCCTGTATCTCGTTCTTCCTCAAGGAAGATTCAGGCAACGCACTCAGATTTTCCAACATTCTGGAAATTGTTTGTTCAGTGTCCTAAGTTTCAGATCTATTTGCCCCTTTTGGGTCATTTCTACTTCATTTTGTTCATTGAAAAAAATGATTGCTGTCTATTTGACATGGTATAGGAATATATCTGTGTTTGCGAAGCTTAAATCCCCCACAGTCTTGGAGAAAATCACAGTTAACACATTGTGACACATGACAAACTCAGCTCTGCTACATTGGCAAACTCCTGTTTCCTTTCTCCGTGGGACGGAAGATGAAGCTGGTTCATCCTACATATTATGCCAACGGTGCGATGCTGATAGAAACGGGTTCACACAATCATTAGTGAAAATCTCCCCCCTCCACAAGCCCCAAAGCAGCTGCCATTAAAGTTTTCGTGTTGTTGTTTTTTTAACATCTCTGCTTGCTGTAGGTACATTCTTGTTTACGACCAGAAATTGAAAACCAGTACAGACCTAATACTTCTCACAGCTGAAGGTTTGTTACAATTGTTTCCAATCTAGACAATCTTCTTTGAGCTAATGACATCAACAGCTGATTGTTACATTTTACCTGCACTGATACATTGTATCCCCCTAGAGTCCAGACTATTCCTCACAGAAGAGTGCTTTGAACTGGATGATACAATTATTGCAAACCCTCAGCTGTGAGAAGTATTATGGTATCTAAACCTCTTGGATGTAAACAAGAATGCTTTCATTCATTGACAGCAAGCAGAGAGCTTGAATATGGTGCGGAATTGAGACATAAAGTATATTTGAAAGTTGCAGAATGTATCATTGTACAGCAGGGGTCAATAATCATCTGCACGCCTGCTCTTGTGTAACTACAATTCCCAGCATGCCCTGACAGCCTTTGGCTGGAATAATTAAGCTTTCGGCTATAAAATATCGGTGGAGAACCTCCAGGAAGCCCAAAATAAGATATTTACTATCACTCAGAGTCGGTTTAGAAGTGTGCGAACCTATGTGGTCACTCAGGGTACATTGAAATGTGCGCGCCCCTTTAAATGTGACGGCCAGTGAATCAGATTTGCTCGCTATTGATAACCGTCTAATCCCCTGTACGTATAGGGTGATGTATAGGATGTTTGACTTAATATTTGCATGGCAATACATGGGGGGGGGGTCTAATTTTATATAAATAAAGCTTAATTGTTCTATAATGAAAAGTTCAGCAACTTTCTAAAATACTTTTGTGTTTAAATTCCTCACCAGTTTCAAGATATCCACTTGTTGTCAGTGAAAGGAAACATTCTTGTTTATACCAAGAAGCTGAGAACCTGTCCTGATCATACAGCAGTCCTGTGTGATCCATAGTGTGCTCACATGGTATAAGGATGTCACATGATGGCGTTAAATTCAAGTGGGGAGGGTAAATTCCCTGTTTATAAGCATGGCCGAAAACTTCCAGTTTTGGAGTTTTGGAGGTGTTCCTATAGAAGACAACAGTTTTTTTTTGTTTTTTTTTACTTGAATGATGAACACCCTGAATCTATCCCTGAAGACCATTGTAGAGTCCATGTATAAATTAACCTTTACAAAAAGTTGTCACTGTGTACATACATTACTTATCCTGTATCATACTCCAGAGCTGCACTCACTATTCTGCTGGTGGAGTCACTGTGTACATACATTACATTACTTATCCTGTACTGATCCTGAGTTACATCCTGTATTATACTCCAGAGCTGCACTCACTATTCTGGTGGTGGAGTCACTGTGTACATACATTACTTATCCTGTACTGATCCTGAGTTATAGCCTGTATTATACTCCAGAGTTGCACTCACTATTCTGCTGGTGCAGTCACTGTGTACATACATTACTTATCCTGTACTGATCCTGAGTTACATCCTGTATTATACTCCAGAGCTGCACTCACTATTCTGCTGGAGGAGTCACGGTGTACATACATTACATTACTTATCCTGTACTGATCCTGAGTTACATCCTGTATTATACTCCAGAGCTGCACTCACTATTCTGCTGGAGGAGTCACTGTGTACATACATTACATCACTTATCCTGTACTGATCCTGAGTTACATCCTGTATTATACTCCAGAGCTGCACTCACTATTCTGCTGGTGGAGTCACTGTGTACATACATTACATTACTTATTCTGTACTGATCCTGAGTTATATCCTGTATTATACTCCAGAGCTGCAGTCACTATTCTGCTGGTGGAGTCACTGTGTACATACATTACATTACTTATCCTGTACTGATCCTGAGTTACATCCTGTATTATACTCCAGAGCTGCACTCACTATTCTGCTGGTGGAGTCACTGTGTACATACATTACTTATCCTGTACTGATCCTGAGTTACATCCTGTATTATACTCCAGAGCTGCACTCACTATTCTGCTGGTGGAGTCACTGTGTACATACATTACTTATCCTGTATGGATCCTGAGTTACATGCTGTATTATACTCCAGAGCTACATTTATAATTTTCATGCTTCAGAACTGAAATCATCCAGCATTTCCTGCTTGTTCAGTGCCTGCATAGAGTTTTCCATAGGGATTTACATTCTCGGATGTGTCGTCTTTATACCAGCCACTGTATCATTATCTATTGTATGGTATACCAGGCTGTGTCTGACTAAAAGAGTGCTGATTGTTTCTAATGACAATCAGCAGCATTAAAAATACAGCTCTGGAGTATAATGCAGAATGAAACTCATTTTAAGCTGTAAAGTGGTGCTCAGTGGTGAACATACGCGTTATCATTTGGGAGAATGCCATAAACCCCATCCCCGCACTATGTTGTTGCTAAAGTAAATTGAACCTAATCCAAAAATACTCGCTGGCAAATAAATCTCGCAGGATAAAAAAAAAAAATCCCCTTCCGTCTGGATATCTTTTGACTATTGCAATGTGTTGTGTTTTATATTTTCTCGTCTTCGCGGCACCTTATAATTATCCGCCTCTGTTTTGACACCCTTCATAACTGGCTCCGCCCTTGTTTGATTTTTTTTGCAGAGGGATGCCCCGGCTTGTGTAACGGTAACGGCCGGTGTACGCTGGACATGAACGGCTGGAACTGCGTGTGTCAGCTGGGATGGAGAGGTTCTGGATGTGACACGTCTATGGAGACCGCCTGCAGCGACGGCAAGGATAACGATGGCGGTAAGCACCTCGCTCGCCTTGGCGGTGATAATGGTGGAAGCGTCCCTTTCGTCATAATTATACGGAGTGCTTGTCATTCATCCGTTCTGGTGATGGGGTAATTGCGGGATGCGGTGGGACTGCGGTGCCATTATTTGAGAATCTCTGTAAATGAATGATGCGCGCAGGTAATGTTTGTCATTTACTTCCCCTATAATTATCCTCAAAATCTGTTCTCTTCAATCTGAGGGTCATTTCGACATGTTTCAAGCTAAAGAAAATGCGCCGGCTTAATAGCAGCGATGCCGCCGGCGCGCCGATGTTGATTTGTTTGAGGAGAGAAGAAAATCGGAACATTTTGTGCAGATACAAAGACAAATCACGGCCGATCCATAATCCCTTATTAACACTTTCTGCTGAGGATATATGGAAATTTTTAAAGGGACATGACGCCTAAATTAAAGGGGCAGGAAACAGTTTATCGTCGGTTCATGTGCCATCACTGTTATCAGCCGTTTCAAGCTGGCTGCGGTGTTGTGGAATTAAAGGAATATTCCCATATTGGACACTTAAGGCATTTCCACGGGATACGCCATAAATGTCTAAGATGGGAATACCCCTTTAAGGTGAATAGTGTTAAAGGGGTTGTCAGAGATTTTTATAAGTTATTTGATAGGTCGTCAATGTATGATCAGAGAGTCCGACCCTCCCCCCCCCCCCCATCGATTAGCAGAATGTAGGAGCCTGATTTTTGCCAGAGAGCCACAGCCACTTCATTATTTATCCTGGCTCCGCGCCGTACATATGAGTATGGCTGCATCTCTGCAGTACCAGGAACCACCACATTCATATATACGGCGCTGTGCCTGGATAAATAATGGAGCCACCGCAGGCCCTTGGCTCTGCTGATTGATAAGATTCCTAGGGGTCAGACCCCCGCTGATCATAGATCGATGGGCGATCCTTTGGATAAATCTTGAGCAAATCCTTTTAATGTTGGAATGCAGTAATTCTAGCTTTAGGATTGAGACCATCACTGTCATATATATCAACAAAGACCGATTATATGGGGTGCAAGGTTAAAAAAAAAAAAAAAAAAAGCTACAGACAATCACAAATGTTAATAGAAATGGTCTTTAAAAAGTTTTTTTATTGTGTTTTTAAGTAGTAAAACATAAAAAAGTTCTATACATTTGGTATCGCTGCAATCATCGACCCACAGAATAAAGTTAACAGGTCACTTATACTGCACGGTGAACGTTGTAAAAACAACCCCCCCCCCCCAAAAAAAATGGTGGAATTGCTGTTTTTTTTTTCTGCCCCCCCCCCACCTTAAAAAATACATTCTATGCCCTAAGGCCCAAAACTGCTGTGCTCTCAAGGGGTTAAAGAAAAACGTCCGTATGACGGGGGGACAGTACGCAGGGTTGCCCCCTGGAATTTTTCTTCTCCAGTCAATAAATATTTAGCATTTACTAACCTCAGGGGAGTCAACAAAAAATTGAGGCGTGTACCTTTAAGGAACGCTATATCTTTTCCTTCGGGGGAGGGGAGGACGCAGCGTGTTTTCTACGGAGTGGTTCCGTATTTATAGCACGTTTACATAGAACATTGACATGAGATTATATTTTGTAACTTTGTAGTTTGGTTTCTATGATTCATATGTAAGTGCCCCCTCGTAAATCGTCTGCAGCTCTGCGTTACATCTCTTGTATCCAGGACGAGCATCGTATTAAATGGCGCATCGTGTAAGATCCGACTTCCCGTATCTGCTGTTTTTGATGAATAACACATTTTTCTGAGTATCTGGATTTATGAAATATCAGGAGGATCGCCAGAAAATACAAGAAGAAGCAAAATGGGGACAACCGAGCAATTAAAGGGGAACATTGGGAAATCCCAATGATTGATACAGACCACCAGGAGCGGGGAAGGGGACTATGACTGCCTGGGGCACTGACTGTGACTGGTAGTGTTATATGGGCAA
Source organism: Rhinoderma darwinii (assembly GCF_050947455.1). Classification (NCBI taxonomy): domain Eukaryota; kingdom Metazoa; phylum Chordata; class Amphibia; order Anura; family Rhinodermatidae; genus Rhinoderma; species Rhinoderma darwinii. Next base: position 13,687,654 of record NC_134688.1, on the reverse strand, counting down.
TGTTATAGGGCATTGACCTTGACTGGCAATGTTATGGGGCACTGACCTTGTCTGACACTTTTATGGGGCACTGACCTTGACTGGCAATGTTATGGGGCACTGACTGTGACTGGTAGTGTAATATGGGCAATGTTATAGGGCATTGACCTTGGCTGGCAATGTTATGGGGCACTGACTGTGACTGGTAGTGTTATATGGGCAATGTTATAGGGCATTGACCTTTACTAGCAATGTTATGGGGCACTGACCTTGTCTGACACTTTTATGGGGCACTGACCTTGACTGGCAATGTTATGGGGCACCGACTATAACTGGTAACACTATGGGGTTACTGACTGGGCTGGTAATGTTATTGAGGCACTGGCTAAGGCTGGCAGTGGAATGGGGCATTGAATGTGACTGGCAATGTTATGAAGTTCACAGACTGCAATGTGATCGGGGTATTGACTGTCGCTGGCATTGTTATGGGGAACACTGACTATGTATGCAAGATTATCAGGTGACTGAATGTCGTTGGCAATATTATGGGGCACATTTACTGTAGGCAATGTTATGGGGCACAAAGTGTCGCTGACAATGTTGTGGGGCAATAACTGTGGCTGGCAATGTTATGGAGATCACTGCCAATGGCAATATTATGGTCGGTATTGACTGTTATGGAATTTTATGGGAGCAATAACTGTAACTGGCAATGTTATAACGGCACTGCCTGGAAATATTATGGGGGCACTGACTGTGGTTGGCAGTGCTATGGGGTTACTGACTGGCTAGCATTGCTATGGGGCACTTACTGGCTGTTCGTGTTATGGGGTTACTGACTGCACTTACTGGCTGTTCGTGTTATGGGGTTACTGACTGCACTTACTGGCTGCTAGTGTTGAGGGGCACTAGCTGTAGCTGGCATTTGTATGGGAGGACTGACTGTTTTTTTGCAGCATTATAGGAGAAGATGACTGACTGGCAATGTTGAAGGCCACTGACTGATTAGCAATGTTATGGGGGTGCTGACGGTGTCTTGCAGCATTATTGGGGGAGCACTTGGTGATGCTGAGGATCATATATATGTGTGTGCCACGTGTCCCCTTCCTGACATCCTCTCGCATGTGCTGCTGTTCTGGTTGTCGCCTGTTAACCTCTTCCTGCGTGGAGCGGCTACATGTGACGTCGCTTCATCCATTGTCATTGTGAAGAATAATCCTGCTCCGCCTGACGCTGGAATTACCCGGCTCACAGAGCAGGATTAGTGTAAATGCGGCTGCCGTAAAGCTGGAGATTTCCTTAATTGGCATCATAAAATAGGATTTATTTTTTTCTCGGGACGCTCCTTGCACCACAAAGATGGACGTTTCATGTTATGAGCCGAGTGGCTCTTTTTTTTTTTTTTTTTACATATGCAAATGTATCTTTTGCACATAACACAAACTCCCTGAATTGATATAATACAATAGATTCTATGCAGTCCTATGTAAGACCAAAGAGGATGCATTATAACTGCATGAGTTGTACCAAATGAATGACTCAGCTCTGCTCCATCTGACCAGCTCTGCTCCATCTGACCAGCTCTGCTCCATCTGACCAGCTCTGCTCCATCTGACCAGCTCTGCTCCATCTGACCAGCTCTGCGCCATCTGACCAGCTCTGCGCCATCTGACCAGCTCTGCGCCATCTGACCAGCTCTGCTCCATCTGACCAGCTCTGCTCCATCTGACCAGCTCTGCTCCATCTGACCAGCTCTGCGCCATCTGACCAGCTCTGCGCCATCTGACCAGCTCTGCTCCATCTGACCAGCTCTGCTCCATCTGACCAGCTCTGCTCCATCTGACCAGCTCTGCTCCATCTGACCAGCTCTGCGCCATCTGACCAGCTCTGCGCCATCTGACCAGCTCTGCTCCATCTGACCAGCTCTGCGCCATCTGACCAGCTCTGCGCCATCTGACCAGCTCTGCTCCATCTGACCAGCTCTGCTCCATCTGACCAGCTCTGCTCCATCTGACCAGCTCTGCTCCATCTGACCAGCTCTGCGCCATCTGACCAGCTCTGCGCCATCTGACCAGCTCTGCGCCATCTGACCAGCTCTGCTCCATCTGACCAGCTCTGCTCCATCTGACCAGCTCTGCTCCATCTGACCAGCTCTGCTCCATCTGACCAGCTCTGCTCCATCTGACCAGCTCTGCTCCATCTGACCAGCTCTGCTCCATCTGACCAGCTCTGCTCCATCTGACCAGCTCTGCGCCATCTGACCAGCTCTGCGCCATCTGACCAGCTCTGCGCCATCTGACCAGCTCTGCGCCATCTGACCAGCTCTGCTCCATCTGACCAGCTCTGCTCCATCTGACCAGCTCTGCTCCATCTGACCAGCTCTGCTCCATCTGACCAGCTCTGCTCCATCTGACCAGCTCTGCTCCATCTGACCAGCTCTGCTCCATCTGACCAGCTCTGCTCCATCTGACCAGCTCTGCTCCATCTGACCAGCTCTGCGCCATCTGACCAGCTCTGCGCCATCTGACCAGCTCTGCTCCATCTGACCAGCTCTGCTCCATCTGACCAGCTCTGCGCCATCTGACCAGCTCTGCGCCATCTGACCAACTCTGCTCTGCTCCATCTGACCAACTCTGCTCTGCTCCATCTGACCAACTCTGCTCTGCTCCATCTGACCAACTCTGCTCTGCTCCATCTGACCAACTCTGCTCTGCTCCATCTGACCAACTCTGCTCTGCTCCATCTGACCAACTCTGCTCTGCGCCATCTGACCAACTCTGCTCTGCGCCATCTGACCAAATCTGCTCTGCGCCATCTGACCAACTCTGCTCTGCGCCATCTGACCAACTCTGCTCTGCTCCATCTGACCAACTCTGCTCTGCCTTTCATTGGATTACTTTTCAATAAAGTAATGTTTATTAAACCATAATGTTTATTACAATTATTCATATAGTCTGTTGCTTCACCCCTGCAGATGTAGCAGAGTTGAATTTGTCATTGAACTTAATCTTTTACGCATTAGGACTCTGCTACATCTGTATGTATTTGTTATGCATTGATATGGATCCTTCTCCCAAACGCAAATCTATCCAGCTTGTTGCACGGTGCTCTGGAGTAACTAAACGCTTCCATACCTTCTGGCTTCCTTGTGCTGCTTGAGGTTTCTTCTCATCTGGCAGATGTTACCATGTGGACTTCTTCTCATAGTCCAGTGATTCTTCAAGTGACGGCTCAAGGAACCACTGAAGGCTCGGTCAGAGCTGAGATTCTGTGTTTCTCAGGATTTCAGATGTGTAAACCCTAAAACTGAAGAGTCTGAGCAGTGGTGTACATGGAAGAGAGATGCCCCAGAGCAGAGTTCAAAATGGGCCCCCATTATGGTTCCGGGATGTGTCATCCAGGACAGAAGGGCCTGGTTCTTGTTTCCCCCCTTTCATAGGGCATTGGGCTAATTCCCGGCCCCCTTGTTTGCTAACAATGCGGTTCCTCTGGAGTTGGGGGTCCTGCACAGGTTCTCACCACTCAATAGCAAAGGGGATGGGGCCAACCACAACTGGGCCCCCTCTATCCAAGGGCACTGTGGCAACCGCTTGGTCTGCCTCTGTGGTCCGTACACTCTTCAGCCTGAGGTGCGCAGCTTAATGCATCTGTAATAAGGCATCTGCCGAATGTGGATTCTCCCATCACTTAACATGAGTTGCCTCCTTAAACAGCTGATCGGAGGGGGTGGCGAGAGTCGGACCCCCACCGATCTAATATTGATGTCCTATCCGAAGGACAGCCCATCAATTTTAAAATCCCTTATAACTGCTTCATAGGTGTAAATGGAAATCTTGCCTGACTGCGACAAACATGAGCGAGACATCAGGTGACAGGAGTTGTAAATGAAATGACTTAAAGGGTATGTCCACATTTTACAGTTTGCATATGAATATTATGTCCATATATAGTAGTCACTGTGTACATACATTACATTGCTTACCCTGTACTGATCCTGAGTTACATCCAGTATTATACTCCAGAGCTGCACTCACTATTCTGCTGGTGGAGTCACTGTGTACATACATTACATTGCTTACCCTGTACTGATCCTGAGTTACATCCAGTATTATAGTCCAGAGCTGCACTCACTGTTCTGCTGGTGGAGTCCCTGTGTAAATACATTACATTACTTATCCTGTACTGATCCTGAGTTACATCCTGTATTATACTCCAGTGCTGCACTCACTATGCTGCTGGTGGAGTCACTGTGTACATACATTACTTATCCTGTACTGATCCTGAGTTACAGCCTGTATTATACTCCAGAGCTGCACTCACTATTCTGCTGGTGGAGTCACTGTGTACATACATTACTTATCCTATACTGATCCTGAGTTACATCCTGTATTATACTCCAGAGCTGAACTCGCTATTCTGCTGGTGGAGTCAGTGTTCATACATTACTTATCCTGTACTGATCCTGAGTTATATCCTGTATTCTACTCCAGAGCTTCACTCACTATTCTGCTGGTGGAGTCACTGTGTACATACATGACATTACTGATGCTGCGTTACATCCTGTATTATATTCAAGAGCTGCCCTCACTATTCTGCTGGTGGAGTCACTGTGTACATACATTACATTACTTATCCTGTGCTGATCCTGAGTTACATCCTGTATTATACTCCAGAGCTGCACTCACTATTCTGCTGGTGGAGTCACTGTGTACATTCATGACATTACTGATCCTGCGTTACATCCTGTATTATACTCCAGAGCTGCACTCACTATTCTGCTGGTGGAGTCACTGTGTACATACATTACATTACTTATCCTGCGTTACATCCTGTATTCTACTCCACAGCTGCACTCACTATTCTGCTGGTGGAGTCACTGTATACACATACATTACATTACCGATCCTGTACTGATCCTGAGTTACATCCTGTATTCTACTCCACAGCTGCACTCACTATTCTGCTGGTGGAGTCACTGTATACATACATGACATTACTCATCCAGTACTGATCCTGAGTTACATCCTGTATTATACCAGCATTCACTATTCTGCAGGTTTCAGAGCTGAAATCTCTGAACATGTCCTGCTTGTTCAGTGTCTGTACAGAACTTACAGTAGTGATTTGGACTGTCTGAGATGTCTTTACACCAGGCACTGTACAGTTATTGGCCCCTTGCATTATAGAAGATCCCCTAAGCTATTATGGAAGTGTCTGACAACATTCTTGTTGACAGCTTCCAGTAACAACCAGGGGAATTTTGAACATAAATCCTCTTCTCCCCCACCAGTCTGTTGGTAATCAATGTTGCTAGGGACCAGTTAGGGTGGAGCAAAGGGTCCACAAATGTTTTTTTTCTACAAGGACCCATGTCAGCTGCCTCCACCTCTACTCTGTTAGAGCTATAACCATCCATAGAACAGCACCACCTACTGGATGGACAGCACAGCTTAGTGGTTATTACCATGGTCTATTTGCACTGGAGACCGGGGTTCAAATCTGATATGGGGCATGTTATAGGTGCTCCGTAAATACATTGTATTACCCCAAATCAAGTCTATCCTGGCTCTAGTGGTTGGTAAGGTGCCCGTGTCCTTTAACACCCGGGGGCCCAGACCCCTCTAAGCCCACCCCTGATACAAAGTTATTCTCAAAAAAAAATTAATGTTTTACTTTTTCTTTTGCAGACGGTTTGATTGATTGCCTGGATCCCGACTGCTGCCTGCAACACTCCTGCCAGACAAACGCGCTGTGCCTGGGTTCACCGGATCCCCTGGAAATAATCCACGAAACGCAAGCCCCCGTCTCCCATCAGAACCTTCAGTCCTTCTATCACCGGATCAAATTTTTGGTGGGCCGGGACAGCACGCATTACATTCCAGGAGAGAATCCGTTTGATAGAGGGTAAGTAAATGTTAATCTATTCATTGATGTAGCAGAGCTGAGTTTGAAAGGTGTAGTAGAGCTGAGTTTGAAAGGTGTAGCAGAGCTGAGTTTGTCATCTGTGGTCTTACATAGGACTGCAGGTAACCCTCCTAAACTATCTTGACTCACTAAACACGATGCACAAAACACCGCAACCGCAAAGAACTAAATGACAAAGTCAGCTCAACTACATCTGTATATTTAAGAGGATTTTCCTTTTTTAATATTAATCCAAATTGCTCGGGTTGACAAGTCTTAGCCGTCCTCTTATGTTTAGTCTTTCAATGTCCTGATACTTTGTCCTAATACATTTCTGAAGGTGGCACCCAGCTTTCCACGGGCTCTGAATGACATATACATCTGCATCGTGTGCAAAGCTGGGTGACCTTCGCGCACCCTAATTGCAGCCTTTAGTGGTTGTTATATCTCGAGCATGTACATCCCCCCCCCCCTGCTGCTGTTCAACTGATATCCTTCAATATGCCAGGCTGGGGGATGGGCAGGGGGCTGTATCCGCAAGAATTCGTGATTTGAAAGGAAAGCCCCTCCAACCAAGTAAGGCATTACTAATCCAGCTGCTCCATCAGATCTTAATCCATATATGTCTATATTCTTTGTACACAGATGGAGCAGGTTTTATTGCTACAAGTTGCTTGTATCCAAGTGTATTACATTCATCACTACAATTGGCTCTGTATGCCGCTAAATATCAAATCTAGAATCTTCAGTTTCTTACTCTGTAAAAAAAAACTGATTTCTTTCTGTTTGGAAACCATCAACAAGCAGGTTACCACCGGCTGATAGATCTTTTTCATTTTCTTTATTATTCTAATGATGGCTTACTGCATGATTATCCAGATATTAACTTGTGGATAGGTAATTTGCATGGGGTATTAAGGAGTTAATTAGATTCAAAGCCGTGAACCGCAACACACTCAATATTGCTAAATAGAGACACGTAAAAAGAGTAATAGATCCGTCAACAGCAGCTTGTTAATGGTTTCCATTACCATTTTGACACATCCCTCTACTTTCTTATAGATCTGTCAGGAGATTAAAGGAGAATTCCACCTAAAATACATAGAATAATCTTTTGGCGTGTCATATAAACATTGATGGGGAGAGGTCTGTGACCTGGGACCCCCATTAATTCCCAAAACAATGCAATTAGGACACATTATAGTATCTCTAGATAAAGATTTCCATTGAACATAGAGTGCTCACAGACCCCCAGCAATGTTAGGCGGAGTTCTCCTTTAAAGGGCTCATCTCTGCCACATTTATAGCTGTTCTCTCATCATGGCCATATCCGCTATTGTAATTGCAGCCGTGTTTATCAGCCCCTGTGTTGGCGGAGTCCGCTCCTGCCGGTTATTACTTGGTATATAATTTAGATGAATATTTATGAACTTTTTGAAGTACTTGCCAAATATTAATTGATTCAAATTAGTTTTTACTCCGCTCTCGTGTGTGGAGCGAGAACCAGAGCGAGGAATAACAGACGGGCGGCAGGAGATTGTATATATACCTACCTGTAGTCAGGATATATTATGTAGGGAAATTCTTAAAGGGCAATGCCCCAATTTTTTTTTTTTTTGTGGCTGCCCAAAAGGGCACAAACTGTATTGGATGAAATATTTGTGCACCCAAAAATTTACTTCCCGTAATTAGCCCAAATTAAATTTGTATAAACACATTTCTCAGAAAATCTTTAATCCACTGTAACAAAAGCCCATATAGTATTAGTGACGCACATATAATGCAAGTACATTTTTTGCATCAGAACTTTTTGAATGTCGATTGTCGAACTTCAGCCCAATGATGTTTGCCCCTCAAGGCGTAGAAAAAAATAATACAATCCAAAAATTTGGACAATTTATCTTAATTCTCGCTGCAGGTTTCCTGCCTGGAATATCCGTTAAATACGTCTTAATCCCACGTGGTGGTGCGTGCGCGCTGATATCCGGCAGCTCTGCTTTTCTGGCTGCAACGGCTTTAGAAAGCTACGTAAATGCGCTCGCTGAAAGAACGGCTTGGTATAAATTTGTTTTCAAACTGTGTAAATGGATGTCACCCCATGAGCTTTTAGCATTCTTATCCCCATACTGCCTGAAGTGGCAGAGACTGTGCCATGCCTCTCGCCGTGCCAGGCCCATTACTGAAGAACTTCTACCATGGCGAGGAACAGATTTAGCTGCGTTTAGGAATAATTTTGCTTTGCCGGGGCTGTTTACGGTGTTTTCACAATTTCTACAATTTAAGCAAAGCAAAAATAACTTTAAACTTGTTTTTGTGAAAAAATAAGTTAAAAGAAAAAACTTGACACAAATAATTGAAATATTGAAATTCAGATTTGTGGGGTTTCTGTAAAATCGACCCCCTTGCCCCACCCCCGATGAGGTGCTCTGTGGGTAGTCCCGAACCCTGGTGTGGACAGGTTTGTCATACCTAAACCTTGCTCTTCCCCGTACTTCATGCCTACAGCTGTGACTTTATAGAGATAAGGAAGGTGTAATGCTGGGGGGTAGGAAAACGGACAAGTGAGCCCTAATCTACCCGCCACTCTGTCCCTGCCTACTTGCAACGACCCGCCCTAGACGACGGGGTACAACTTGGCGGCGGTCCCTACGCTCAGTAAGTGCACGACAGACAAACAGACAAGGGTACACAAAGCTAAGGGAAATGGGGAAGTTGCCCACGGCAACACCGTGAGCAACAAAAGCGGTGAACGAGCCGAGTCAAACCAGGAGTGAACGAGGTACCAAACGCAGAGCAGGAGCGTAGTCAGTATACCAGGGTCAGTATGGAGCAGGATCAAATAGTAGAAGCTGTAGCAGGGCCAGGAAACCACACGAGAAGAATCACAAGCAAAGGAGGAACAGGAAAGGCAGGTATAAATAGACACAGGGCGGGAGCTAGCTCCGTCTGGCCAGGCTGCGATAGGCTCTCCCGCTCCTAAGCCTGCCATCCTGAGTGGTGGAAGATGGAGTCAGTCTCAGAGACATAGACTCAGGTGCAGACTGATTACCTATGGGCGTATACACAGAAGTTGTGCCTGGCAGATCCTTTACAGAAGGGGACAATTGAAATAGGTCTGGATAAAGTGTTATCAAATAAGGTGCTCGCATCCTACAGTGGTCCATAATCTGGGCAGATGCCATGGCCACTTGGGCTAATGGGCCCATGGTAAACCTGCTTTATGCTTGTCAAGTCAAGGGGAAAGTCAAACAGGTTCTGATTTGACTTGCCCCCAATAGCCCAAATACACCTCAAGCCAGGTTTGTCCATAACCAAACCATTGTATGGCACCTATGGATTGTATGAAGTCCAATATAGGACGGGACTACCTAAATCAGCATATGGTTTGACCCATCACTAGTAGACTATCGCATGCTGCGGCAGCATTGCTACTGATGGGAACCTAGGTAATGCAAATTATGATTTGTAAACATAATCTAAAAATTTAGAACCGCAATGAGATCAACAAAGAGCCCTACAAACGTTTCTAGAACCTGCAGAATTTATGTTAGACTCTTATTACATCCAGAGCTGCAACCCTTAGCTGGTTCTATGTCTGTACAGATCATGATAGTATATTTTCCAGTGCAGAAATTGAACAGCAGTCCAATATTGCAGAGGTGCCAACAGGTTCCATGCAGCAGCATTATCATGTGAACTATTGCCTAAAAAGAGAACCGCTATGGGGTTAACAATACTTAACAGCTTTCCAGTCCACAAATTGTACATCAGTTTGATCATGGCAAAGCCAACAGGGGTTTACCCGCAACTTGTTGACAACCGATTCCAATCAGCCACATTGTAACTAAGGCATAAAAATTGAGAACCGCTATGGGGTCAATCAAGGGCCCTGCAAATGTTTCTGGACCCTACTAAGCTCATTTTAGTCTCTTATTAGGTCCAGAGTTGCAATACTGTTGGTTTCCTAATAATAGCCTGCATGACCTTTACTTTTGGCAGTGGCCCTTTTCTGATTTTATGTCTGCACAGATGATGCTTGGCTATCTTTTTAGTCAAGGAATTGTACATCAGCTTGATCTTGGCAGAGCCAACGGATGCATCTACCAACATCTTGGCAACAGATTCCAGGCAGCAGCATTGTAACTATAGCATAAACATTGAGAACCGCTATGGGGTCAACCAACGGCCCTGCAAATGTTTCTGAACCCTGCTGTGCTTGTTTTAGACTCTTAATAGGTCCACAGCTGCAATACTGTTAGTTTTCTAATAGCCTGCAGGACCTTACTTCTGGCTGTGGTCCTTTGCTGGTTTTATGTCTGTACAGATGATGCTCCGCTGTCTTTTTAGTCCAGAAATTGCACGTCCGTTTGATCTTGTCAGAGTTGACAGAGGTGTATCTTCCAGGAAATTGTCAACAGATTCTATGCAGTAGCTAGCAGAAGCCTGAATGCAGCTTTAGATGTGACTAGAGTATAAAGTAGTATATTACTTAAAATAAAATCTTGAATGTAAAAGCTATGCCGGCAACCAATTATCTTGTGAACTAACTTTCCTATAGTACTAAAAGCTCAGCTAGGTAGAAACCTTTTTTCAAATTATTCAATTAATTTTTTTTTTTCTTTTGCATTTGCAAATGGAGCAGAGGAGGGAAAAAATGGTCCACACAAGCTTTATATACAGATGGGAAACGGCTGTGATTGCTACATACATATTTAATGGACGGAAGATTTTTTTTTTTTTTTTTTTATTTATATTTTTATATTTTTCTCCTTTTTTTTTTTTCTCAGCTAAGTGGTTCTCAAACATTTCTGGTCATTTTTTAAGTGCAAAATCAAGTAGCCCTAAGCTGTTAAAGTGGGGTAAATGTTTTTAGGACTGGTTTTTAGCATATGACATTCACCTCTAGGGAGTGATTATTCTGTTCTGTGGAGGCACCTGATGTGAAAATGGAATAATAAGGATTATCCAGTGGTCTAAAAAAAAAAATGTGTATTCAAAAAAAAAAAAAAATAATGTTTTTACTTTACGAGGTGTGGAAATTTTTATGTTTAGAAACTGTTGGGGGCAAAATCTTTCTGTGCCTCATTTTAATAAGACAATAATAAATTCTTGGCTGTAGAAAGCTGTGGGGGAGGGAAAGGACGGCTTCCTCCACGATAATAAATTCTGGTTTGACTTGAGGGCGAAATGTACAGTTGTAAATAAAATTAGAGAATAACAAGTGCGGCAATAAAATCGTATCTTCGCCATTTCAGATACAAAGCCCGGAGACTGTTTTATATTTGATGCGGGGAGGGGGATTCTTCTCGAATTTAAAAAAAAGCTGGTATGTGTGACCGTGCCTTTAAGTAGATGACCCACTAATGATAACCTAGTAGGTGCAATGGCACCCACTGAATGACTAATGTCGTGTGGCACTGGTGATGGTGGTGCAGTCTTATTAAAGAGTTATTCCCATCTCCAGATAGCTAGGACCTCTGGGACCCTCGCCGATCCTGAGAATGAAGGGGAGAAGGTGCTGGTTTAGGACTTCACCCCATTCACGGTTTGTCCCTGCAGTCTTAGCGATATGTCGTCACTTTAGGAGATGGCGATAGCCCTTTAAGGGCTCACGGACCTTTGTGAGGCACCGAGTTCTACTCTAGAAGTAAAGGAAGAATACAGTGCGTAATACAGTACAATTGGAGGCACCAAGAGGTATAGTATGGTCCTATAGATTTCTATAGGCACCCTATTATGGATTAGTCGAGTACATAAGGCCTAAGTTATACACGCTCATTCCTATAAGGCTGACGGTTGATGGAAGCCGAGCTGGAAATCTTTCTTCTGGGTTTGTCCTGTAACATATGGCATCCTGCGAGGGATAAGAGATGAGGCGCGGGTTTGAAGTTCAGTTATTCATCCCTTTGCTGAGTTTGTATTCATGTGTAATATCATCTGAGCCGCCTTTTATCAGTGTGATCTGAGAAATCTGCTCAGCCAGGTCTCAGCTTCCTCTACAGACTCTGTAAATAATGCAAAACTCAGTCCTCCTAAGGGACCTGCGGGTAGACTGCTGAGCCGTCCCAGATGACATACTGAATTATTCTGCATTTTCCAAATACATAGAGCACTAGATCAGGATCGGAGAGGGGGAGGGGGACTAGGATTGGATTGGATTCGATCCTAGCTTCAATGTAAAGACATATTCCAGTTACAAACTATATTAATACTATTAGTTCTCCACTAGCAATAAATACCATAAAACTGCAGCATTGACCAGAATAAACTACTGATACTGCCCTCTATATACAAGAATATAACTACTACAATACTGCCCCCTATATACAAGAATATAACAACTATAATACTGCCCCTATATACAAGAATATAACTACTATAATACTGCTCCTATATACAAGAATATAACTACTATAATACTGCTCCCTATATACAAGAATATAACTACTATAATACTGCCCCCTATATACAAGAATATAACTGCTATAATACTGCCCCTATATACAAGAATATAACTACTATAATACTGCCCATATATACAAGAATATAACTACTATAATACTGCTCCTATGTACAAGAATATAACTACTATAATACTGCCCCTATGTACAAGAATATAACTACTATAATACTGCTCCTATATACAAGAATATAACTACTATAATACTACCCCAATATACAAGAATATAACTACTATAATACTGCTCCTATATACAAGAATATAACTACTATAATACTTCTCCTATATACAAGAATATAACTACTATAATACTTCTCCTATATACAAGAATATAACTACTATAATACTTCTCCTATATACAAGAATATAACTATTATAATACTGCCCCCATATACAAGAATATAACTACTATAATACTGCTCCCTATATACAAGAATATAACTACTATAATACTGCTCCCTATATACAAGAATATAACTACTATAATACTTCTCCTATATACAAGAATATAACTATTATAATACTGCCCCCATATACAAGAATATAACTACTATAATACTGCTCCCTATATACAAGAATATAACTACTATGATACTGCCCCTATATACAAGAATATAACTACTATAATACTGCCCCCATATACAAGAATATAACTACTATAATACTGCCTCCTTTATACAAGAATATAGCTACTATAATACTGCCCCTATGTACAAGAATATAACTACTATAATACTGCTCCTATATACAAGAATATAACTACTATAATACTGCTCCCTATATACAAGAATATAACTACTATAATACTTCTCCTATATACAAGAATATAACTATTATAATACTTCTCCTATAAACAAGAATATAACTATTATAATACTGCCCCCATATACAAGAATATAACTACTATAATACTGCTCCCTATATACAAGAATATAACTACTATGATACTGCCCCTATATACAAGAATATAACTACTATGATACTGCCCCTATATACAAGAATATAACTACTATAATACTGCCCCTATATACAAGAATATAACTACTATAATACTGCCCCCATATACAAGAATATAACTACTATAATACTGCCCCCATATACAAGAATATAACTACTATAATACTGCTCCTATATACAAGAATATAACTACTATAATACTACCCCAATATACAAGAATATAACTACTATAATACTGCCCCTATATACAAGAATATAACTACTATAATACTGCCCATATATACAAGAATATAACTACTATAATACTGCTCCTATGTACAAGAATATAACTACTATAATACTGCCCCTATGTACAAGAATATAACTACTATAATACTGCTCCTATATACAAGAATATAACTACTATAATACTACCCCAATATACAAGAATATAACTACTATAATACTGCCCCTATATACAAGAATATAACTACTATAATACTGCCCCTATATACAAGAATATAACTGCTATAATACTGCTCCTATGTACAAGAATATAACTACTATAATACTACCCCAATATACAAGAATATAACTACTATAATACTGCCCCTATATACAAGAATATAACTACTATAATACTGCCCCTATATACAAGAATATAACTGCTATAATACTGCTCCTATGTACAAGAATATAACTACTATAATACTGCCCCTATATACAAGAATATAACTACTATAATACTGCCCCCTATATACAAGAATATAACTGCTATAATACTGCCCCCTATATACAAGAATATAACTACTATAATACTGCCCCTATATACAAGAATATAACTACTATAATACTGCTCCTATATACAAGAATATAACTACTATAATACTGCCCCTATATACAAGAATATAACTACTATAATACTGCCCCTATATACAAGAATATAACAACTATAATACTGCCCCCTATATACAAGAATATAACTACTATAATACTGCCCCTATATACAAGAATATAACAACTATAATACTGCCCCCTATATACAAGAATATAACTACTATAATACTGTCCCCTATGTACAAGCATATAACTACTATAATACTGCCCTATATACAAGAATATAACTACTATAATACTGCCCCCTGTATACAAGAATATAACTACTATAATACTGCCGCCTATATACAAGAATAGAACTACTATAATACTGCCCCCTATATACAGGAATATAACTACTACAATACTGCTCCTATATACAAGAATATAACTACTATAATACTGCCCGCTATATACAAGAATATAACTACTATAATACTGCCCTCTATATACAAGAATATAACTACTATAATACTGCCTCCTATATACAAGAATATAACTACTATAATACTGCCCTCTATGTACAAGAATATAACTACTATAATACTGCCTCCTATATACAAGAATATAACTACTATAATACTGCCTCCTATATACAAGAATCTAACTACTATAATACTGCCCCTATATACAAGAATATAACTACTATAATACTGCTCCTATGTACAAGAATATAACTACTATAATACTGCCTCCTATATACAAGAATATAACTACTATAATACTGCTCCTATATACAAGAATATAACTACTATAATACTGCCCCCTATATACAAGAATATAACTACTATAATACTGCCCCCTATATACAAGAATATAACTACTATAATACTGCTCCTATATACAAGAATATAACTACTATAATACTTCTCCTATATACAATAATATAACTACTATAATACTGCTCCTATATACAAGAATATAACTACTATAATACTGCCTCCTATATACAAGAATCTAACTACTATAATACTGCCCCTATATACAAGAATATAACTACTATAATACTGCTCCTATGTACAAGAATATAACTACTATAATACTGCTCCTATGTACAAGAATATAACTACTATAATACCTCTCCTATATATAAGAATATAACTACTATAATACTGCTCCCTATATACAAGAATATAACTACTATGATACTGCCCCTATATACAAGAATATAACTACTATAATACTGCCCCCATATACAAGAATATAACTACTATAATACTGCCTCCTTTATACAAGAATATAGCTACTATAATACTGCCCCTATGTACAAGAATATAACTACTATAATACTGCTCCTATATACAAGAATATAACTACTATAATACTGCTCCCTATATACAAGAATATAACTACTATAATACTTCTCCTATATACAAGAATATAACTATTATAATACTTCTCCTATAAACAAGAATATAACTATTATAATACTGCCCCCATATACAAGAATATAACTACTATAATACTGCTCCCTATATACAAGAATATAACTACTATGATACTGCCCCTATATACAAGAATATAACTACTATGATACTGCCCCTATATACAAGAATATAACTACTATAATACTGCCCCTATATACAAGAATATAACTACTATAATACTGCCCCCATATACAAGAATATAACTATTATAATACTGCCCCCATATACAAGAATATAACTACTATAATACTGCTCCTATATACAAGAATATAACTACTATAATACTACCCCAATATACAAGAATATAACTACTATAATACTGCCCCTATATACAAGAATATAACTACTATAATACTGCCCATATATACAAGAATATAACTACTATAAGACTGCCCCTATATACAAGAATATAACTGCTATAATACTGCTCCTATGTACAAGAATATAACTACTATAATACTGCCCCTATATACAAGAATATAACTACTATAATACTGCCCCCTATATACAAGAATATAACTGCTATAATACTGCCCCCTATATACAAGAATATAACTACTATAATACTGCCCCTATATACAAGAATATAACTACTATAATACTGCCCCTATATACAAGAATATAACAACTATAATACTGCCCCCTATATACAAGAATATAACTACTATAATACTGCCCCTATATACAAGAATATAACAACTATAATACTGCCCCCTATATACAAGAATATAACTACTATAATACTGTCCCCTATGTACAAGCATATAACTACTATAATACTGCCCTATATACAAGAATATAACTACTATAATACTGCCCCCTGTATACAAGAATATAACTACTATAATACTGCCGCCTATATACAAGAATATAACTACTATAATACTGCCCCCTATATACAGGAATATAACTACTACAATACTGCTCCTATATACAAGAATATAACTACTATAATACTGCCCGCTATATACAAGAATATAACTACTATAATACTGCCCTCTATATACAAGAATATAACTACTATAATACTGCCTCCTATATACAAGAATATAACTACTATAATACTGCCCTCTATGTACAAGAATATAACTACTATAATACTGCCTCCTATATACAAGAATATAACTACTATAATACTGCCTCCTATATACAAGAATATAACTACTATAATACTGCCCTCTATATACAAGAATATAACTACTATAATACTGCCTCCTATATACAAGAATATAACTACTATAATACTGCCCTCTATGTACAAGAATATAACTACTATAATACTGCCTCCTATATACAAGAATATAACTACTATAATACTGCCCCCTATATACAAGAATATAACTACTATAATACTGCCCCTATATACAAGAATATAACTACTATAATACTGCTCCTATATACAAGAATATAACTACTATAATACTGCTCCTATGTACAAGAATATAACTACTATAATACTGCCTCCTATATACAAGAATATAACTACTATAATACTGCTCCTATATACAAGAATATAACTACTATAATACTGCCCCCTATATACAAGAATATAACTACTATAATACTGCCCCCTATATACAAGAATATAACTACTATAATACTGCTCCTATATACAAGAATATAACTACTATAATACTTCTCCTATATACAATAATATAACTACTATAATACTGCTCCTATATACAAGAATATAACTACTATAATACTGCCTCCTATATACAAGAATCTAACTACTATAATACTGCCCCTATATACAAGAATATAACTACTATAATACTGCTCCTATGTACAAGAATATAACTACTCTAATACTGCTCCTATGTACAAGAATATAACTACTATAATACCTCTCCTATATATAAGAATATAACTACTATAATACTGCCCCCTATGTTCATGAATAATTATATGTAATTTTAACTCTTGGTTCTTCCTTTTCTTTTGCAGACATGTTTGTGTGATACGTGGTCAGGTGGTTACATCAGATGGTACCCCACTAGTTGGTGTGAACGTCAGTTTTGTCAGCGCACCACCTCTTGGTTACACGATCAGCAGACATGATGGCAGGTAATAATTCCAGGAAGAAATGACAGACGTTGTATACACATAACTGCATTTTTTTTGCTGTCTTTCTCCTATTCCTTTCCATCACCTCCGCTCTTACGGAGATCGTCCGGTTTAGTTTACTTTGGTCTATGTGTATGTTCAGCTTTAAGGGAGAGGGTCTGACAGTAATGAAATCTCCGGTTCCCTTATGTCTATGGTCACAACACGACTTTATACCAATACTACCGTAGAATAGTGCACAGCTACTGCCATACTGCTCAATAATGCCAATTATCACCAAGCAGCCGGATAGCGGAGGACGCCGCCATGTTTTTTACTGCACTGCAACATGATAATTCACTAGCGATCCCGGAGGAGACCTTACTATGGACAATCTGTCAGGAGTGAAAATCAAATGGTACCCCCCCTCCCTTCCATCTTTCAGTGCTGAACCCCCCTGTGTGTTTTGCAATGAAAGCGTTACTATTGACCCCGGCTCCTGCTGCGAATTGACGGCTTTGGATTCACCAAAGGGACGATGATCTGCTGTCGAATATTTACCAAGCAAACAATTGGCTACAAGGAAGTCGAAGATGTAAACACGTCAGACATCAATTAGGAAAATTCTTCTGCATTGTTGGTATACAATGTTGTTATGTTGATTCGTTGTTACCAAAAAAAAAGTTACAAAAATTCACTTTTTTTTCATAAGCGTCAATAAATCACAGAGATGGATTTTTTTAACAAATAGCCATAAAATGAAAAAAAAAAAAATGTATGCGAGGTTTAAGCCGGTTCCACAAAAAGTAACAAAATTTAAAAAAAACAAAACACTCTAATTTACAATCATTTGTTTTTTCCCGTGGAATTTTGAATTTTTTAGTGTCTGATTTATGGTTATCCCCATTACATCTGCTGGTAGTGGGTTTATAATACTCTACGGGATTATATCGGAATATTGTGCTACCCTCTGCGACCAATACCAGAATAGCCCAAAATCACTCGTGTAGCTTTATATTTGATTGGTTCTTTTAAAAAAAAAAATCCTAGACCACTGGGCAGTTGACAGTGATGTCATAACCTTTAAAGGGTGGGTAAACATTTGCTACCATTAAAAAAAATTTTTGAAAAAAAAAATGAAAATAAAATGTAAAAAAAAATAATATATATATATATAAATAAAAGCAACTTTTTGTATATTTTTTTTATATTCTGTATATACCAAAAGTCGTTTTGTGTCTACAGCTCCTATGCGTCTTTATGCTTACAGACAACAAACAAACCCTGCATACTCTGATCCTGCAGCGACTAGCCCAACAGATGCTACAATGATACTCTTTTGATATCCTTGTGGATACTTTTGGCGTATACATCAGTTGAAATAGATGTCCGACGGACAAGCGCACGGCCGAAAAGCTATTGTTCGTGTATGGGCATCTTTGTTCCACTCCCTCTGCCCCCTCTTCTATTGTAGATTATCAAGAAACATGACTGCAGGATCAGACTACACAGGGTTTGTTTGTAGTCTGTAATCATGACGACGCATAGTTTTGCATAGGAGCCGTATACACAAAACGATAGAGGGTTTTTTAATGAAAACTATTTGCAAAGTTGCTTCATTTTTTTTTTATTTTGGATATATGAAAGAAATCAAATGATGGCAAGAATGTACACACTCTTTGATATGATTGTTTGAAGTTGAAATTCCGAGTGTAACCAGTGGGGTCATTTTCTAGCCGGAGGCAGAAAGGGGACCCTGTGGGCTCACGGGTTCCCCCTTAAGCCTAGAGATAAAAAAATCATGAATCAGCTGACTTATTTTTTGCGCTAGTTATTTTTGAGCCAGATGCCCGCAGATATCTTTCTTGTAATGCCGAACCGGCATAGATCATTAATGGAAATGCATACTGGAAAAGACATGTAAAACTGTCACGGAAGGAGATTTATGTGACAGCGAAGACGTATACAGAAACATCTGGGAGCAATCATCATAAATAAGTTATCACGCCATGAATACATTTGTTTGAAGCCTCGCAGGGATCCCGGCGCAACGAGCCCCATTATATTTGATAATTACCGAGCCGTGTTTATAACGTGAATGCATTGGGGTTATTTATTTATTATTTATTTTATTATTATTATTTTTATTTTTTATTTATTTTTTACCTGCTAATTACATATATTAGATAATCCGTGCTATAAGATAATTGACTGCGATGTGTGAATATACCGCTAATTGTATTGTCACCTCAGGCACGGGCACTTAATTGTATCACTTTGTTTACATAAATATAGGCAGATTAAAAAAAAATATTTTAGTTAAATGAATTTTTGTATCCAAATGTATTTTTTTTAAAATATCAATATATTTCAATAAACTTTTTTTTTTATTTTTTATTTTTTTATTTTTTTTAGCATTTGCATATCGTTTTGTTTTAAAAAAAAAAATAAATGTTATTCCAATAAATAAATTTTTTTAATAGTTTTTTTTTTCCCCTGCGCTTACAGCTTTGATCTCGTAACCAATGGTGGGATCTCCATCACCCTACGGTTTGAGCGGGCGCCGTTTATCACGCAGGAACACACGCTCTGGCTGCCGTGGGACCGCTTCTTTGTCATGGAGACCATCACAATGAGACTTGAGGAGAACGAGATTGCCAGTTGTGACCTGAGCAGCTTCGCCCGTCCCAATCCTGTTCTCTCCCCGGCTCCGCTAACCGCGTTTGCCAGCTCATGCTCGGAGAAAGGACCTATTGTACCTGAAATACAGGTAAGGACATACATCCCAATCCACCTGTAATTTTTGGGGGTGTAGTTTACTAATCTTGAGTTTTATACTCCTGTCGCATCCAAAGCTGCATTCAGAATTCTGCCTACTGCCTCTTGGAATCTGTCAGCACTGTGTCGGCAGACACGTCCTTGATGGCTTTCTCACCACAGAAGAGTATACTTTGTAGAGATACTGAACCATCCAATGATCCACAGGTATTTGTGAGGTAGTTTAGCCTCCGATCTAAAAAGAAACCAGCAGAAGTTTGAATGCTGCTCTTGGTGTGAATGGAGAAGTAGAGCTATAATGTAACCCAATGCCAGTTCAAGATTAATATAATTAATATGATGAATTGTGTTTTTGTACAAGTATTTTTAAGATGTTGATACATGATTATACAGTACTTAATACTCCTATCACATCCAAATTCAGAATTCTGCTGTCTGCCTCTTGGAATCTGTCAGCACTCTGTCGACAGACAAATCCTTTATGTCTCACAACTGTAAAACACGCTTTGTACTAATTCAGATCCAGCAGGGAGATGTTTCAGCCTGACTGCTAAGAGGAAACCATCAGATATTTGAACGCAGTTCTTGATGTGACTGGAGCAATATCATAGCATTTGATACTCCTGTCACATCCAAAGCTGCATTCTCAATTCAATTTGGTGAATATTTGAGGTGTTTTTGCGGCATTTTTTAAAAGTGACAGGATTCAGAAGGGTACATATGTTACTATTCCCATCTTCGGCAAGCTTTGCAGAGGATCGTAGGTGCCGTGGTAGGCGGAGCCACCTGCTTAATGGAAACCATTTTTAGCTCGGGAGATGTTGAAGTAGAGCAAAGTCGTTTTAATGATCAAATCGAGGACTTCCAGCCTCATGAACAATGTTTACATATCAGGCTGGATAAATGGTCCTGTCAGGGTGATGGAAGACTTCAGCGAGAAGAAAATTAAAGCGTACTTTAGATGCGCGCGGTTGTTTACCGCCTCAGGAAATCAGCCATATTGCTACACTCGCAGATTTAGTTTTTCCGCCTTTAACCTCAATTTATAATACACGACTAGCTAAATTGTCCGAACGTCCTTCAGAGCGGCGGGAAGGAGGACAAATCTGTCGACGACTATACAGGTACAAGAAAGAGTAAGTGAACCCTTTGGAACGACCTGGATGTCTGCAGTGATTACTAATATAATGTGGTCTGGTTGTTATCAAAGTCACAATTATAGAGAAACACAATGTAACTAATCTAATAACACACAAACTGTTGTACTGGTCATGTCTTTTATTGGGCACATTGAGTAAAAACATCCACAGTGCAGGGAGAGAAAGTAAGTGAACCCTTGTATAGAATAGCCTTGTATAGAATCACCTGCACCAAATATTTCCTGGAGCTGCAAATAAGATTTGCACAATGTTGAGTAGGAATTTTGGACCTTTCCTCCCTCCAAATGTGTTTGTTCATGGATATTTCCGGGATGTCTTGTGGGCACAGCCGTCTCCAGGTCATGCCACAGCGTCCCAATAGGGTGAAGGTCGGGACTCGGACGTTCCAAAACACAAATCTTCTTCTTTTTCCACCAGTCTTTAGTTGATTTTCTTGTTGCTTTGTGTCGTTCTCTTGTTGCATCACCCGACGACTCTTCTGCTCGAGGTCATGGACTGCTGCCCTTCTGTTCCCCTGCAAAATGTTTGATATACCTTGGAATTCATTGTTCCCTCAATGATCGCAAAGTGTCCAGGAGCAAAGCAGACACAAACCATGGTGCCCCCTCCTCCACGAAGCTTCCCTCCTCCACGA
Source organism: Rhinoderma darwinii (assembly GCF_050947455.1). Taxonomy (NCBI): domain Eukaryota; kingdom Metazoa; phylum Chordata; class Amphibia; order Anura; family Rhinodermatidae; genus Rhinoderma; species Rhinoderma darwinii. Next base: position 13,665,454 of record NC_134688.1, on the reverse strand, counting down.
AGCTTCCCTCCGCCACGACGCTCCCTCCGCCACGACGCTCCCTCCGCCACGACGCTCCCCCCTCAACCACGACGCTCCCCCCTCAGCCACGACGCTCCCCCCTCAGCCACGACGCTCCCCCCTCAGCCACGACGCTCCCCCTTCCTCCACGACGCTCCCCCTTCCTCCACGACGCCCCTTCCTCCACGACGCCCCTTCCTCGACGACGCCCCCTGCTCCACGACGCCCCTTCCTCCACGCTTCACCGTTGGGATGAGGTTTTTGTGTGCCGTCTTCTTTTACCTCCAAACGTAGAATTGTGCATTTGTGCTAAAAAGTTCCACTTTTGTCTCATCCGTCCATGGAACATTTTCCTAGAAGTTTTGTGGAACGTCCAGGTCGTCTCAGGCAAAAATGTGTTTTTTGAAAAGCGACGGTTCCTTCGTGGTGTCCTCCCATGAATGTCATTCTTCTTCAGTGTTTTTCTAATAGCGGACAGATTAGCAGAGGTTTTTGCTGCTTTTCTAACAGGACGCCCACTCCGAGGGAGAGAAGCAACAGTCCTGAATCTTCTTCATTTGTAGACAGTTTGTCTAACCCTTGATTGATGTACGTCCAGGTCTTCTGCAATGCTTTTGTAGCCTTCTCCAACTTCATGGGTCACTATAACACCTCTTCTGAGTTCTTCTGAATGTTGTTTGCCTCGTGGCATGGTTCACACTGACCAATGTGTCTTAAGAAGAACAGGTACTTTAGTAACCAGGTTTTGTGTGCCTCTATTCAATGTGCGAAGCACCTGTGAAACCCACACTTGAAATCTCACCCCCTTTATTGAAACCCCTTTTGACATTTCGCTCTTGGAGAAGTCATCATCAGAGGTTCACTTACTTTCTCTCCCTCCACTGTGGATGTTTTTACTCAATGTGCTCAATAAAAGACATGACCAGTACAACAGTTTGTGTGTTATTAGATTAGTTACATTGTGTTTGTCTATAATTGTGATATAGGTAACAACCAGACCTCATTATATTAGTAATCAATGCAGACATCCAGGTCATTCCAAAGGGTTCACTTACTTATTCTTGCAACTGTAGCTAGATTAATCATATGCCTAGAGGGTCGTCTGGGAGTCACCCAGCTTTCTAATAATCCCGAATATCATATAAATCTGCATTGTTATTCAGTAACATCTTTTCCCCCAGTTCCCGTTTTCCTAAAGCTTTGCCTGTGTCAGTCTTCACTGTAGTTCTGGCATTCTATTCATTAACCAGGAATATTAGGATGAGCAAGACTGTAGGTTCGTCCTAGGTAGGATTACATTTTAGACTGAGCTGTAGTGCATTATGGACAATTATCATTTTTTTTTTTTTTTTCTTTAGGCCCTACAAGAAGAAATTGAAATCCCCGGAAGCAAAATCAAGCTGAACTATTTGAGCACAAGGAACGCTGGTTACAAGTCCATCCTTAGGATCAGCATGACTCACCCCACCATCCCATTCAACCTCATGAAAGTCCACCTGATGGTCGCCGTAGAGGGTCGTCTCTTCAGAAAGTGGTTTGCGGCTGCCCCGGACCTCTCCTACTTTTTTATTTGGGACAAGACGGATGTGTACAGTCAAAAGGTCTACGGGTTGTCTGAGGCTTTTGGTAAGATGTTGGAAGATACGGTTGTATTCCTAGTTTCATCTTGTCTTATACTCCATTCACATCCAAAGCTGCATTCAAAAACCTGTCCGGGTCCTGTGCTGGGCAGTCTAATTGAGCTTATAATCACTCTGTGCTTCACCAGTAAGGCAGAAAAGTATCAAAAATACTGATTGGGAAGATTAAATCCTATGACCGCACAACCCATTCTCCTGCTAAGGTTTGGCTGTATAATGGATTTCTTGTACCTCTTGGCAATAAACGTGGCTGAAATGGTCAAACCTACCAATTGGGAAGGGATGCACATACATTTAAGCACATTGACAATGTTGTTAGGGCACCTGCTCAAAAAATTACTGTCTGTTTCCAAGAATGACCTACATTCTAAATGCAGCTCTGGATGTGACTGGAGCATAAGACATAATATAAGTGAAAACCAGTACAAATTTTGCAAAATTACTGAACATTATCTTTAAGATTGAAATAAAGAAATATTGTAAAAGTCAAAGTCCGCACCAGGAAATCAACAGAAAACAAAATGATGTCCTGATGTCGTCATTATTGAATCAGTCGGACCCTTTAGGAGTTTTAGGGATTCCCGCTAGTCGTGGGAAAATTGCGGCATTCTTGTGAGTCGCACTGCAAATTCAATGTTTAGCTATGAAAAAAAAAAAAGTTGTGAGTAACCTAGCGAATATTGGATACGATATGATATGGTATCTGCTTTCTGTCAGTGAATAGAGTCATTCCTGATGACATTCAGAGACTTAAAACACATCTTGGTCATGTTGGCTGAAAGAGGTCCAGGACTTTTTACCGTATTTAAGAGCTCTCCCTTGTAACATTGTGTAGCTGTGTCCTCAACACGTATTCAGAAAAGGAAGAACAGGGGACAGAGGATTGCCTACACTGATACAGAGTTGGGCTCTGTTCACATCTGCGTTGGGGTCCCGTTCTGACGTTCCGTCTGAGCTTTCCATCAGAACAGGACCCTGAACAGACACAAACTGACACCGACTGAAACCAGAGGTTGATTTCAATGGTGACTGATCCGGTGCCCATGGTTTCCGTTTGTCTTTGTTGTGCACCGGACCTGTCGTTTTGCCGGAAGCAATAGCGTAGTCGATGATGGTGATGGAAACGGAAACCTCTGGTTTCCGTTTGTGTCTGTTCAGGGTCGCGTTCTGACGGAAAGCTCAGACGGAACGGGACCCCAACGCGGATGTGAACGAAGCCTAACAACCTCATCTGTATGCGCAGGGCCAGGCCAGGATGCGGGAATTGACTAATTTCAATGTTTTTGCTTGCTGTTCGTGAATAGAAACCTTCATTGTTTACATCCAGAGACTAATAACCCATCCTGATTATATCTAAGGCCTCATGCACACCAACGTGTTTTTGCATCCGCAATTCATCCGCAAAAATGCGGATGAATTGCGGACCCATTCATTTCTATGTGCATTTCCGCTGTCCGTGCATTGACCGGGAGCCCACAAGAAAATAGGACAAGTCATTATACGGGCCGGATTTGCGGTCCGGGCTGATTGAATGCCCTTTTCTCTCTAATTGGAGTCATCGGCCGTTGCTCCCGTCCTATTCAGGTCTCTGTCTCTCATTCGCAGTGTCTGTAGGATATGAGTATGAATCCTGCCCCGATCTCATTCTGTGGGAGAAGAGGACCGCCATTTTACAGGGTTACGAGATCGAGGCGTCCAAGCTCGGGGGATGGTCTCTGGACAAACATCACGCGCTCAATATACAAACCGGTGAGTGATTTGACATTTTCAGGTGACTTGAAAATATTTGCATAAAGTTTTCTGATAAAGTTGTGTGGGGAAAAAGAAGACGATTGGATTCTGGACCATTGGAATTCTGGATTTCCAGACTATCGGAATTCCTGATTGGGAATGGCATCAGTACTGCAATCCTTTTGCATGTAATTCTATGGCACTGAGAATCCTAATACTTTCTATACCTTAACAGAGCACTATAGTATTTCTTCCTTAAAGGGACAGTACACCTAAAATCTACAGCTTATAAAAGTTCAGCAGCTTTATAACAGGCGGCGTCTGATATCTGTGACACCTATAGATATATATGTCTCTGGAGGTTTTTTAAACTGGAGATATGTGACATAAAATAGAGATCAAGGTGGGGGCGGGGATTTTCTGCGCTTCCTGTCCCTCATCCTATCAGAAAATACTACAGTCAGTGGTGGCTGATAACATGGAACAATAGATTATATTCAACTGCACAGCAAATAGAAAGAATATAGACTTTAGATTTAGTGTTCCTTTAAGAGAGAGATCCTATAGTCCCTCCTCCTCATTTGCATACTACTTTCACTGGTAACCTTCTTAAAGGGAAAGTGCTTATATTTAAACTCTTTAAATATAATATTGGATTTATATAAGAGTAGTAACCGGTTGATTCTTTCACATTAGGATCAGGTATCCTGCACAAAGGCAACGGAGAGAACCAGTTTATTTCCCAGCAGCCAGCCGTGATCGGAAGCACCATGGGTAACGGGCGCCGCCGAAGCATCTCCTGTCCTAGCTGCAACGGTCTAGCGGATGGTAACAAACTCTTGGCACCAGTTGCTTTGACTTGTGGTCCGGATGGAAGTCTTTACGTTGGAGACTTCAACTACATCCGAAGAATTTTTCCCACCGGGAATGTCACCAGCACCCTGGAGCTCAGGTAATTATAGCAAATTAGAAATAGACGTTTGGCGCCAATCTATGCCAAGTCTAAGAAGTTTATAACCCACCTTCATTCTTGGCTCTTATAGATATCCTAATGCTAAATTTCCCATATAGGGTTACGAACAGAGATACTTTAAATTAAAGAGGTCATCTGCTTCCACAAGGCAACCCCTGTCCATATTAGGTCATATGGATATCATAGTGGGGACCCCCCCTCTATTATCTAAGAAAGAGCAGCTTCCACTCTGGAGGACTTGACCCGAACATGGTTGCCTATTCATTGACTGGGCATTGTGTAATACTTCATTTCGTCTGTAGTGGCCGCTGCAGGTAAAGTGTAAAGCCAGCCACAACTTACCCCAATATCGGGGATTGGGGATATTATTTTAAAAAACAGGTGTCCTGCTGAGATGACACATTTTACAGAGGGGGTCCCCCATCTTTGCTATTTTAATTTGATTACCCAGCATCTCCATTTAACTTATTTGTGGTAATCTCTGGTGTTGCCCTGGCCATCATCCTCTGGATCATGACCACCAAGAGTCCCATCATGGATGATCTGCCATAACTTCTGTATAAATAAATACTCCTTTGCTATGTATTACAGATTTCCAGCACACAAAATGAACCAGCGCCCCCTTTTGGTCAAATTAATAGCAAAAATGTATCGCTTTTGCCTGTGGTGTAGCCTTGTGTCTTTCCCAGACGGTCACATATAAGTAAACCTATTGTATTGTCCTCAAAATCTGGACGTCCAACATTACACCACAAAAGGCCAATAAATAATAATAAAAAAATGTATTTAAGCAGGACAAAATAGCATGCCGAAACGATCAGTATAAAACCCCCTCAAAATCCACCCATAAAAAAGATAGAAGTAGATGGTGTTTCCGTAAATATCGCAAAAATAGTCAAGTCCATACAAAAAAATTGGCAAATATAGCGCTGAATATGTAAATGCAGCAGAGCTGAGTTTGTCATTTGGTCGAATTTGAAATCTGTGAATTTTCTCAGCTCAGTAAGTTAATAGGGAATGTTCACACGGGCTATTTGAGGCCGTAAACGGACCGAAAAACTGCTCAGAAATTGGAAGCAGAACGCCTCCAAATATCTGCCCATTGATTTCAATGGGAAAAACAGAGTTCTGTTCCTACGGGACGCCGGCGAAAAAGAAGTGCATGTCACTACTTGGGCCGTATTTGGAGCCGTTTTTCATTGACTCTATAGAAATACATTTCAAAAAACGGCCGTGAAAAACGCGAGTTTGCTTAAAAAACGTCTGAAAATCAGGAGCTGTTTTCCCTTCAAAACAGCTCCATATTTTCAGACGTTTTTTATTAAGTGTGTGAACATGGCCGTACGCTGCACAAAAGAAACTTGCATGACAAATTCAGCTCTGCTACATCTGTAATGTCTTGAATTCTCGTCTTTCTGACTGTTACATTAACCCCTACATTTCCTACCTCTTTTACTAACACTTCTATTTCTCTCTGCCTCTCTCGTCTTCTCTCAGAAATAAAGATTTCAGACATAGGTAAGAGCTCCTCGTCTCCCGGTACTGTCGTATTTTCAACTTTCTGTGACATTGTGTCAGTGTGTGTATGTGTGTGTGTGTATATATATATACTGTATATAGAGTATTCTTGCTACTTGCATATTGCTGTGTGCCCCAATAGGTGGCCCCTTTAATAGATTTCATTGTCTTCTTGTCCCCTATGTTCTTAAAGGGGAATTCCACCTTAATCTGTTTTCCAAAAAATTTCCTTCCACCAACTGATTCAGCCCCAACCCCACAAAGACTATCCAGAATGGGGTCATTAGTATGTCCTGGACCGCTTGCTGCTCGGAGATTGTCAGACTCTACAATGAATTTCTGGAAATTGGCAAAGATGGCACTTTAAATAGCACCATGGCCCTCCATAGTTAAAAAAAATGGGGGCAACAGAGCGCCAATGATTGCATCTTCTAACATGTCTCTATGCCAGAGGACATGTTAAAGGGGTTGTCCACTTTGGATCATTACGTTCTACTCGCCCTCATAGGGCACCCTATTGGATAGAGTAGAGAGAGCGGCCGATATTGATTTCATGTAATTCTTCAGGGGAAATAATCACTTAGCACCTGGTTCTACCTCTGTAACCGCAGGCCGTAGCTCTGAGGGGTGCCCAGGTAGCACCCGCACCCTAGGGCCCGAGAAAACAATTTTTACCACTATTCTAAATAGCGCAAAGTAGGTGCGAGACTGTTACAGATTTTGCATAGGGGCCCAGTAGCATCAAGTTAGGCCTCTGTCGCTCGGGGTCCCACCAGGTGGACCCCTAGTGATCAGCTGATCATGAAAAGGAACCTTCTATTTAAAAGGAATTGTCCAAACCAGAAAAGCCCTTTAAAAGAGGATTCTCCTCTTTGGACAATCCCTACTTGTTAGAAGGATCCCTTGACAATAAGCAGATCACGGTGTCCCCCCGGCGATCGTCTGTAATCTGTGTTTCTCTGCAGCGCCACCACAGGGGAAATGAAGTATTACACTGTACGTTTGTCTGTGTAATACAGGACAGGTCCTCCAGAGTGGTAGACGCTCTTTGTACCGCTCTCCACTCTGACCAGGAGATGAGGAATCTGAACAGAGGACTCCCTCTATTTACCCAGAATTCCCTAATAGGGTGTATAAAAATGGGTTTTCTAAACTGGACGACCCCTTTAAAATGTAACGCCGCTTGGGTGCTTGGCCTCTGAAATCCTTTGTATAACCTGTCATAGGCTCTGCTTCCTGTTACTACAGATGCATCTATGAACCAGCGCCCCCTACCGGCCGGATTAATGGCAAAAATTATCCATTCTGGCTTTTATCTAAGAATCTTGTTCCTTTCCCACAAATAATAGTTGTAGAAAACATGCGCTATTTAATCGCCAGTCATTTTTCAGCATAATGTGCCATTAAATGGGAATCTAATGGTTTCGCTGAGATTGAAGCTGGCGCCGTTAATCAGTGACAGACATTCATCTTGGCGTGGCTGGTGTTCCTACTAGCTTGGCGTTCTGCATGCCGTCATGCATGGAGAAGATGGATAGGCGGAATATGTCACCCGGACTCCTCGTTGCTGAAGTCCTCACTTCCAGACGAAGGCTGCTTGGCTAATTGCCTGGCTCGTCTTGATACGTACTGTACGGCGTGATTGATGGCGGCTCCGCTACTTGTTTTTCCGGCAATGAGCTGAGATATTAAACCCTTTACGGCGTCGTGTCTTTCATGGTTAATTAGCTCCGGCGCAGTTTATTCAGGGAGTCATTTCTGATATAATATTTCCTGCTCGTTCGTCCGTGAGACTCCACCAATCATGATTAGAGGAGCGGACAGGACGCCATTGTTCTCCTCCAGGTTAATTAGTAAATTTGTATTAAAAGGAATTCGTCAAATATTGTTAAGAATAGTGAAGGAAATGTCCGCTCTCCGTTCTATTCCTCACCGTTTTCAAGATTTCTGCTTGCTGTCAGTAATGGAAAACATTCTTTGGTAACATTCACAGACTGAAAGCGCCATCTTGGTCTAACTCTGCTCATAAAGCTGAGGGTTTGATACAGTGTATTATTGTAGATCAGTGGTGGGCAACCCACTACATTATGGGGGTCTTAGATGCAGCACTAGACACCCTTTCAAGGCTCACATCACAATTAATATTGCAACTCCATGCCCCCATTAAATGGCGCAGGTTAATAACCCAAAGAAATGGTTCAGTGTAATACCCCAGAGAAACGGCGCAGCCTAAAAACCCCAGAGAAACGGCGCAGCCTAAAAACCCCAGAGAAACGGCGCCGCCTAACACCCCATTGAAACGGCGCCGCCTAACACCCCATTGAAACGGCGCCGCCTAAAAACCCCCAAGAAACGGCGCTGCCTAACACCCCATTGAAACGGCGCCGCCTAATACCCCAGAGTAACGGCGCCACCTAATACCCCAGAGAAACGGCGCCGCCTGATACCCCAGAGAGAGGGCGCCGCCTGATACCCCAGAGAGAGGGCGCCGCCTGATACCCCAGAGAGAGGGCGCCGCCTGATACCCCAGAGAGAGGGCGCCGCCTGATACCCCAGAGAGAGGGCGCCGCCTGATACCCCAGAGAGAGGGCGCCGCCTGATACCCCAGAGAGAGGGCGCCGCCTGATAACCCAGAGAGAGGGCGCCGCCTGACACCCCAGAGAATTTGCATCATTTAATGACCTCCTAGAAACGGCTCAGCCCCCTGCCCTCCTCCACTGAGTTCTCACCACTGCTTGACCTGGGCAAGAAGCAACTTCACCGTGTGCTGCTGCCCCCTCTGACTGCATTAATTGTGTCTCCTCTAAAACAGAAGAATTATAACTATTGAAGCTTGTTAGATGGCGTACTCGGCAGAACATGGCTGGGGGCACAGTGGGGTCATCTGCAGGCGCATTCTGTCCGCGGGCCACCTATTGCAAACTGCTGGTGTCGAAAATTATTTTTATCCTGTCCTAGATTCCAGGCTGACAGCCCTTTCCCATGCCTTCCAACATTTGCATCCCCATTCGTTGGATATGTTTAAACCCGATCCCTGGGAATGGCCGTAAAATAACCAGGGAACACCCACTTATATGCAAATTTTTACTAGCTCCACCCACTTTGACCCATTTGCAAGACAATCCCATAATGCTTAACTACAAAGACACCATCAGCTGTGTGAGCAGGACTAGGTCAACATGAGTTTTCAGATACTGACACAATCCTCATTCTCCTGTATAGTCCGAGACTCTGTCCGCAGAGGTTCGGGTTCAATACAGCGTCGTGTCCCATATAATTAGGGCGTAAGTGGGGATTCTCGTCACCGGGGGTGACCTCTTCTGATTTATTACTACGACACACCATGGGGGTATGCAAGACTCCGTTTTAAAGGTACGGAACCAATTTTGCGCAACTTACTTTTGCTCATAACTATTTGCGTTAAGCAAGTAAATGAGGCCAATGTTATACGTTTTAACAAAGGCGGAACCTGAGATTTTATCTCCTTCCCACCCCCCACTCTATTTTCTGGTTGATTCTCCCCCCTGCTTTCCATTGAAGGACTGTAGGCAGGATTATCAGGGTTAATTATGGAGCACAGGGGTGGGGGGGGGGATATTCAGAGCACTGAGCAGCACCAATTTGCCCCCTAATGGAGCGCAGCAAATGGGCGATGTAAATGAGCCGGATCCCAAGCTTTTCAGCGGAACAAAATCTATGTAGTCTGTAACAGACGGCTGAATGATCCGATCACATACAGGAAATATACTGACGATCGTTCTATGTAATGTGTCGAGGAAAGGCAACTTCTACTGTATATAAAATAATCAAATATACTGGAAACTTATTATAAGGAAGAGCAAGATGTTAACTCTACTGCAATGTTATATCACAATCATGGAGGAAATAGAATTGTAAAAGCTGTTTTTTTACTTATTTGTTGCAGTTATATTCTTGTATATAGGGGGCAGTATTATAGTAGTTATATTCTTGTATATAGGGGGCAGTATTATAGTAGTTATATTCTTGTATATAGGGGCAGTATTATAGTAGTTATATTCTTGTATATAGGGGCGGTATTATAGTAGTTATATTCTTGTATATAGGGGCAGTATTATAGTAGTTATATTCTTGTATATAGGAGCAGTATTATAATAGTTATATTCTTGTACATAGGGGTCAGTATTATAGTAGTTATATTCTTGTATATAGGGGGCAGTATTATAGTAGTTATATTCTTGTACATAGGGGCAGTATTATAGTAGTTATATTCTTGTATATAGAGGGCAGTATTATAGTAGTTATATTCTTGTATATAGGGGCAGTATTATAGTAGTTATATTCTTGTATATAGGGGCAGTATTATAGTAGTTATATTCTTGTATATAGGGGGCAGTATTATAGTAGTTATATTCTTGTATATAGGAGCAGTATTATAATAGTTATATTCTTATATATAGGGAGCAGTATTATAGTAGTTATATTCTTGTATATAGGGGGCAGTATTATAGTAGATATATTCTTATATATATATGAGCAGTATTATAGTAGTTATATTCTTGTATATAGGGTCAGTATTATAGTAGTTATATTATTGTATATAGGGCAGTATTATAGTAGTTATATTCTTGTATATAGGGGCAGTATTATAGTAGTTATATTCTTGTATATAGGGAGCAGTATTATAGTAGTTATATTCTTATATATATGAGCAGTATTATAGTAGTTATATTCTTGTATATAGGGGGCAGTATTATAGTAGTTATATTCTTGTATATAGGAGCAGTATTATAGTAGTTATATTCTTGTATATAGGGGGCAGTATTATAGTAGTTATATTCTTGTATATGGGGAGCAGTATTATAGTAGTTATATTCTTGTATATAGGAGCAGTATTATAGTAGTTATATTCTTGTATATAGGGGGCAGTATTATAGTAGTTATATTCTTGTATATAGGGGGCAGCATTATAGTAGTTATATTCTTGTATATAGGAGCAGTATTATAGTAGTTATATTCTTGTATATAGGGGGCAGTAGTATAGTAGTTATATTCTTGTATATAGGGGGCAGTATTATAGTAGTTATATTCTTGTATATAGGAGCAGTATTATAGTAGTTATATTCTTGTATACAGGGGGCAGTATTATAGTAGTTATATTCTTGTATATAGGGGCAGTATTATAGTAGTTATATTCTTGTATATAGGGGCAGTATTATAGTAGTTATATTCTTGTATATAGGGGCAGTGTTATAGTAGTTATATTCCTGTATATAGGGGCAGTATTACAGTAGTTATATTCTTGTATATAGGAGCAGTATTATAGTAGTTATATTCTTGTATATAGGGGCAGTATTATAGTAGTTATATTCTTGTATATAGGGGGCAGTATTACAGTAGTTATATTCTTGTATATAGGAGCAGTATTATAGTAGTTATATTCTTGTATATAGGAGCAGTATTATAGTAGTTATATTCTTGTACATAGGGGGCAGTATTATAGTAGTTATATTCTTGTACATAGGGGGCAGTATTATAGTAGTTATATTCTTGTACATAGGGAGCAGTATTATAGTAGTTATATTCTTGTATATAGGGGCAGTAGTATAGTAGTTATATTCTTGTATATAGGGGGCAGTAATATAGTAGTTATATTCTGATATATAGAGGGCAGTATTATAGTAGTTATATTCTTGTATATAGGAGACAGTATTATAGTAGTTATATTCTTGTATATTGGGGCAGTATTATAGTAGTTATATTCTTGTATGTAGGAGGCAGTATTATAGTAGTTATATTCTTGTACATAGGGGGCAGTATTATAGTAGTTATATTCTTTTACATAGGGGGCAGTATTATAGTAGTTATATTCTTGTATATAGGAGCAGTATTATAGTAGTTATATTCTTGTATATAGGACAGTATTATAGTAGTTCTATTCTTGTATATAGGGGGCAGTATTATAGTAATTATATTGTATATAAGGAGCAGTATTATAGTAGTTATTTTCTTGTATATAGGACAGTATTATAGTAGTTATATTCTTGTATATAGGGGGCAGTATTATAGTAGTTATATTCTTGTACATAGGGGCAGTATTATAGTAGTTATATTCTTGCATATAGGGGGCAGTATTATAGTAGTTATATTCTTGTATATAGGGGCAGTATTATAGTAGTTACATTCTTGTATATAGGGGGCAGTATTATAGTAGTTATATTCTTGTATATAGGAGCAGTATTATAATAGTTATATTCTTATATATAGGGAGCAGTATTATAGTAGTTATATTCTTGTATATAGGGGGCAGTATTATAGTAGATATATTCTTATATATATATGAGCAGTATTATAGTAGTTATATTCTTCTATATAGGGACAGTATTATAGTAGTTATATTCTTGTATATAGGGTCAGTATTATAGTAGTTATATTATTGTATATAGGGCAGTATTATAGTAGTTATATTCTTGTATATAGGGGCAGTATTATAGTAGTTATATTCTTGTATATAGGGAGCAGTATTATAGTAGTTATATTCTTATATATATGAGCAGTATTATAGTAGTTATATTCTTGTATATAGGGGGCAGTATTATAGTAGTTATATTCTTGTATATAGGAGCAGTATTATAGTAGTTATATTCTTGTATATAGGGGGCAGTATTATAGTAGTTATATTCTTGTATATGGGGAGCAGTATTATAGTAGTTATATTCTTGTATATAGGAGCAGTATTATAGTAGTTATATTCTTGTATATAGGGGGCAGTATTATAGTAGTTATATTCTTGTATATAGGGGGCAGCATTATAGTAGTTATATTCTTGTATATAGGAGCAGTATTATAGTAGTTATATTCTTGTATATAGGGGGCAGTAGTATAGTAGTTATATTCTTGTATATAGGGGGCAGTATTATAGTAGTTATATTCTTGTATATAGGAGCAGTATTATAGTAGTTATATTCTTGTATACAGCGGGCAGTATTATAGTAGTTATATTCTTGTATATAGGGGCAGTATTATAGTAGTTATATTCTTGTATATAGGGGCAGTATTATAGTAGTTATATTCTTGTATATAGGGGCAGTGTTATAGTAGTTATATTCCTGTATATAGGGGCAGTATTACAGTAGTTATATTCTTGTATATAGGAGCAGTATTATAGTAGTTATATTCTTGTATATAGGGGCAGTATTATAGTAGTTATATTCTTGTATATAGGGGGCAGTATTACAGTAGTTATATTCTTGTATATAGGAGCAGTATTATAGTAGTTATATTCTTGTATATAGGAGCAGTATTATAGTAGTTATATTCTTGTACATAGGGGGCAGTATTATAGTAGTTATATTCTTGTACATAGGGGGCAGTATTATAGTAGTTATATTCTTGTACATAGGGAGCAGTATTATAGTAGTTATATTCTTGTATATAGGGGCAGTAGTATAGTAGTTATATTCTTGTATATAGGGGGCAGTAATATAGTAGTTATATTCTGATATATAGAGGGCAGTATTATAGTAGTTATATTCTTGTATATAGGAGACAGTATTATAGTAGTTATATTCTTGTATATTGGGGCAGTATTATAGTAGTTATATTCTTGTATGTAGGAGGCAGTATTATAGAAGTTATATTCTTGTACATAGGGGGCAGTATTATAGTAGTTATATTCTTTTACATAGGGGGCAGTATTATAGTAGTTATATTCTTGTATATAGGAGCAGTATTATAGTAGTTATATTCTTGTATATAGGACAGTATTATAGTAGTTCTATTCTTGTATATAGGGGGCAGTATTATAGTAATTATATTGTATATAAGGAGCAGTATTATAGTAGTTATTTTCTTGTATATAGGACAGTATTATAGTAGTTATATTCTTGTATATAGGGGGCAGTATTATAGTAGTTATATTCTTGTACATAGGGGCAGTATTATAGTAGTTATATTCTTGCATATAGGGGGCAGTATTATAGTAGTTATATTCTTGTATATAGGGGCAGTATTATAGTAGTTACATTCTTGTATATAGGGGGCAGTATTATAGTAGTTATATTCTTGTATATAGAGGGCAGTATTATAGTAGTTATATTCTTGTATATAGGGGGCAGTATTATAGTAGTTATATTCTTGTATATAGGGGCAGTATTATAGTAGTTATATTCTTGTATATAGGAGCAGTATTATAGTAGTTATATTCTTGTATATAGAGGCAGTATTATAGTAGTTATATTCTTGTATATAGGTGCAGTATTATAGTAGTTATATTCTTGTATATAGGGGCAGTATTATAGTAGTTATATTCTTGTATATAGAGGCAGTATTATAGTAGTTATATTCTTGTATATAGGGGGCAGTATTATAGTAGTTATATTCTTGTATATAGGAGCAGTATTATAGTAGTTATATTCTTGTGTATAGGAGTCAGTATTATAGTACATATATTCTTGTATATAGAGGGCAGTATTATAGTAGTTATATTCTTGTATATAGAGGGCAGTATTATAGTAGTTATATTCTTGTATATAGGAGGCAGTATTATAGTAGTTATATTCTTGTATATAGGGGGCAGTATTATAGTAGTTATATTCTTGTATATAGGGGCAGTATTATAGTAGTTATATTCTTGTATATAGGAGCAGTATTATAGTAGTTATATTCTTGTATATAGGGGGCAGTATTATAGTAGTTATATTCTTGTATATAGGGGCAGTATTATAGTAGTTATATTCTTGTATATAGGACAGTATTATAGTAGTTATATTCTTGTATATAGGGGGCAGTATTATAGTAGTTATATTCTTGTATATAGGGGCAGTATTATGGTAGTTATATTCTTGTATATAGGGAGCAGTATTATAGTAGTTATATTCTTGTATATAGGGGCAGTATTATAGTAGTTATATTCTTGTATATAGGGGCAGTATTATAGTAGTTATATTCTTGTATATAGGGGGCAGTATTATTGTAGTTATATTCTTGTATATAGGGGGCAGTATTATAGTAGTTATATTCTTGTATATAGGGGCAGTATTATAGTAGTTATATTCTTGTATATAGAGGCAGTATTATAGTAGTTATATTCTTGTATATAGGGGGCAGTATTATAGTAGTTATATTCTTGTATATAGGAGGCAGTATTATAGTAGTTATATTCTTGTATATAGGAGCAGTATTATAGTAGTTATATTCTTGTACATAGGGGGCAGTATTATAGTACATATATTCTTGTATATAGGGGCAGTATTATAGTAGTTATATTCTTGTATATAGGGGGCAGTATTATAGTAGTTATATTCTTGTATATAGGGGGCAGTATTATAGTAGTTATATTCATGTATATAGGGGGCAGTATTATAGTAGTTATATTCTTGTATATAGGGAACAGTATTATAGTAGTTATATTCTTGTATATAGGGGGCAGTATTATAGTAGTTATATTCTTGTATATAGGCGGCAGTATTATAGTAGTTATATTCTTGTATATAGGGGGCAGTATTATAGTAGTTATATTCTTGTATATAGGGTGCAGTAATATAGTAGTTATATTCTTGTACGTAGGGGCAGTATTCACTTCCCTTCCATCTGCGAAGTACTATGAACAGCAGGTGGTGACAATGAGCACAGGGGAACTCTCCTTCCAGGGAGAAGAGATAGAAAAGTTCTAGTGAATAATTAGGTTCTCCAGTGTTAATTGTACTCTTCAAGAGTTTGAAGCCAACAATATTAAAAAGTCTTGGCTTAAAATGGAGAATTAAAGAGTCCCCAGGAAGAGGAAAGTTTATGGTTTCAACCTTTGTTAAGCTGAGGCCTTCAGATTTAACATGTTGATGTGTTTAGGAATTTCTTTAAGTAGTGTTGTGGGATGCATCAGCCGGGCCTGAGATGGTTGTTCTGGTGACTGCTTCATATTGTGCAATTGAATGTGGTTTCCGGTTTAGTCTCACGTGGACTTTTACAATAATTACATTTTTTCAGGTGTTTTACCCTTCAATGTCTTTTTCACTATTATGAATGTTGTTGATGGATAATCACAGTTGTCATTCTGCCTTGTTGACCTTGTATCTTCCTTGACGTTTCCGGACCATTAATATGACCATCTTCCTTTTTTCCCTCCATTAATTCCAGCCACAGCCCTGCCCATAAATATTACTTAGCCACAGACCCAGTCACTGGCGTCATCCTTCTGTCCGACACCAACAGCCGACGGGTCTACAAGATAAAGTCAACCACAGTTATGAAGGACGTTTTGAAGAATTCCGAAGTGGTGGCAGGAACTGGAGACCAATGTCTACCCTTTGATGACACTCGTTGTGGGGATGGTGGCAAAGCCATTGAAGCTTCTCTTAACAACCCTAGAGGTAAAAGCAACTGATGATATATTGATAATAACAAGGATCGCCATGGTGTCACACTTTAAGGTCCGTTTATTAGAAGTAGGCAGAAGAATATTGGTGGACAAAGACATGTCTTGAGTTTTCTTTCTTGATATGGGGGGATGATGGCTTGTCTATATTCCTTGACGCAATTCATGGATTATTCTTAGGAGAATTGAGTTTGTCTTTGTATTGGTCTTGACCTCTCAACCTGGTAAGAAGAGTGTGTGTTTTTCCTTAAATTTTTTATTACGGGGAATTTCCACCATCCACGTCTACAGTTGTTTCTATGATTTCTGTTGATATGACATTTTACTTCATCTTATTTGCTCAACCTTTGATTTACTTATGTTCGTTCATGCAAAAGGCCACCGGACTGCAGATCACTAGACCAACATCTGGACAGATTTCTTTATGTGTTGGTTTTCCATAATCATCGATTGACTTCCTAGGTTTAGATGCTCCTTTGGAGATATGTGAACCATGTTTTTATGGAGATTGTCACTCCCATTGATTAATGGGACCAGAGACACCACCATCACTTCCCATCTCGGCAACCAAATAGATAAAGATGGTGGCCAGGCCCAAACCTGGACCAAAGTTTTTTCAGTTGTTATTAATGCTTTGGTTAAGTTGGCCGTAGGTGGACTTTTTGTCTTCCTTTAACGGCAGGGAGTGTTGCACAAACCTAATAACATTAAGTTTCACAAACTTAAAGGGATTGTTCAGCTTAGAACACCCATTTTCTAGGGAATTCTGAGGTAATAGAGGCGGGTCCTCATTTCAGGATCCTCATTTCTTGGTCAGAGTGGAGAGCGGATATAAAGAGAGTCTCTCGTTCCCGAGGACCTGTCCTGTATTACACAATCAACACATTGATGTGAATGGACACTGTGTAATGCTTAATTTCCTCTGTGGTGGCGCTGCAGGGAAATTGAACACTTACTGCCAGGTTTCCTCACAGATCACAGCTGATCGCTGGAGACATTTTGTGATCTATTTATTGCCTAATAGCGATTTGTCCAAAGCGGACAAGCCCTTTTAAGAGGCCTACAGAAGGACCAATGGATTTCGAGCATAGCTAGTCAATTATGCCCCTCCCTCTGTGAGCTATTACAGCCATTCAGCATAGACAAAAAGGGTCATATGACACTTCCCTGAAACTCTGTCTCCTTAGAAAATAAGAGGAGCCTTTAGTCGAAGTCTGGGGTGGGGGCTAATTTCTTCTGCCCCCTATATTGGCTATCTGGGGCATTTAGTAGATAACCATTGGTTCAGCTCTGCTAGAGCATTGTACAGATACCCTCATTTAAAGGGAGTCTTATCTGAAGATCAGTTCGTCACTTGCCCCCTACCTGAAGAAGGAACTCAGCACGATTCTACGAAATTTTCCAAAAATGCTCTCATTTATATGGCATAAGATATGGACTGGAGCCAGGAGGATTTATTTCACTAGTTTTAGACCCTTTCTTCCCATTTTCAACAAAATACCAGGAGGCCCAGATTAGCATACAAAAAAGAT
This sequence comes from Rhinoderma darwinii, assembly GCF_050947455.1. Lineage (NCBI taxonomy): Eukaryota > Metazoa > Chordata > Amphibia > Anura > Rhinodermatidae > Rhinoderma > Rhinoderma darwinii. The sequence goes on along the minus strand of NC_134688.1, from coordinate 13,647,709 downwards.
ATGCTTAACGCACCATAAACCGAAAAAAAAAGAACTCACGGCAAAGCTGCCTTCAATCAATCCCAAACCACAAGTGACTTTTAAATCAAGCCATATGAAACCTCAGCTTCATTCTCATAATTTAATTGTAATCCTCGTCCACGGTGAAATGTCTCCACCATATGTAGAATTACACGTTTTGAATTTTTATTTCCAAAGGGAATCATTTTCAGGAAAAGTTATCCGCAAGTCTTTGTCATCGCAATGAACCATGAAGCAGACCCGAAGCCTAAGTTTTGTGGATTAAGGAACTTGATATTACCCGACCCTGTTCTGTGTCACTCATCATCCAGTGCGGGGCAATTAATAGACCACTGGCCCTTGTAAATTTATAAATCTAATTATCACATTATTTAAAGGGCCGGACTGAAGGCAAATGGGTCTCCTAATGCGTTCTAAAGCTGTTAGTGGTAAAGTGACGTGGGGAGGGTTTTGTACTTTTTACAGCCGGAATCGGTAAATCCTTTTCCATCCACATAACATCTGCTTTGTAGGATCGCAAACTAGGGGACCGATGGATTAAACATTGTGCAGGTCTATCAGATGCATGAACCGTTTAAGGGATTGTAGGATAGTTTCTAATTGTGTACCATAAGCGGAGACGTCCGTAAATGAGGCCTAAGACGTCTCCATTGATCTCCAACCTCATCTTATACTCTTAAAGTGAACCCGTTCCCTGAGATTTCTACTCGAAGCTTGCTCCGGTCTTCCAAAAACAGGTCCACCTCTGTCTATATGTTGTGTAGGTGACTGCAGCTCAGCCCTATTGATAGAAATGCAACTGCAATACCAAGGACTAACTTTCGATACGCCACCTATAGGAATGCAATTGTGCTGAACTGCGGAAGTGATGACCGAAACGTTAACTTTTTTTGTAATTTTTTTTTTTTAAATAAACACTTGCGATTCTAATAACCAATAGACTAGTATAAGAAAACTTACTTTATACTGCAAAATACTATAACCAAAGTAGTAAAGCAATAATGACCGAAAACTTTAAAGGGGTTTGCCCATCTTGGACATTTATGGCACACCCACAGGATACGCCATAAACGTCTGATACATGCGGGTCCCAGCTCAGGGACATGCGCCCATCGCTAAACGGGGGCCCCTAAACCCCCACTGCTTTCTAGCCACCTCCTGATTAGATGGTCAGGAGTTACGAAAACCGCAAAGCTCGCTGATCTACGCTGTTTCCATAATTCCCGTAGAAGTGGGTGGTCGTTACGGAAGCAGCGTAGCTGCCGTGTTCGGTGTCCACTGATCTCCACTCCAAACATTTTCTACAGACAGGGCAGAAACCACGGCATCGCTCTTTTTATTTTCAGTCTGTTCCTTTCAGGACGCCCAGCACACACACCACACGGTAAAAGCACCGGCAGCCTCAGGGGGAGGAGCAAGAAGAACCCTAACTAGGATTGGCTGAGAGGCTCAGCCAACCAGTATTAGGGTTAGCAGCGTCGCTACCCCGGATCAATAACTGGTCCGAAGATAGCGATGCTGCTTGCTAGGTGCGGCGCGCCCTATCTGCTGGTCTTGGTCACCCAGTGAGCGTCCCTGTCCGACGGTTACTCGGTGACGAAGGCCACCAGACAGAGCATTATCTAAGAAGTCCATGACATAGTCAAGGGGTTCTAAAAATCCTTGTGACAATATTGGCGGCAAATCTGGCTCCAAGATCCAACAAACTGAACTGTATAAGATGTGTAAGATTCGGACAAGCGTGTCGGTTTTGCGTCCGCAAAAAAACGGACCGTATTTAACGCATGTCCATGTTGGTGCACATTTTTTCATTTTATTTTTTTTTCTCTCGATTTCTTAAGCAACTGTTGTGTGAAACATGTTGGATGACATCCATGTGCTGTCTGTGATTTTCACACGCCCGTAGAGTTCAATGGGTGAAGTGGTCCGCAAAATGGACCAGAATAGGACATGCCTAACGGAAACACGCTGCATGAAAAATCACTGACGTCTGAATAGCCCTATTGCATAGGTCCGTGTGCTGTCCGTTTTTATAATGGACAGCATGTGGACGTATATAATGTTCGTCTGAATAAGGCCTAAGTTGTTGAGGACCATCCTTGGTTTCCTCGGCAGTAGAGTAGCTATAGCGGGTGCAGAAGTTGCACTCACGTCTAGACTCTTTGACCTGAGGTGGGCTAATGACCCCCTTACCACAGCAACTAATGGTTGTGGGAAAACATTGGGGTCCAGGAACTTTTTACGCTTCCGTTCCTTGGCTATAAAGCCTTTTGATCTTCTTCCGATTTGTGCTTCCTAGAGATGAATTATTTGCACGGAGAGAGTGTTTTTTTGTTTTTTTTCCCCCACATTGATCTGTATATTCGTAATGTATCTTATGTGCTGCTTGGAACGTGAAGAAATTATTTATCAAGTGATAGCTGGAAATGAAGAAAAAAACACCCACCCCATGGGGCTTCTTCCGAGCACACTGCTAAAATGTGTTGTTGGAATATTGGAGGTTTGCGGTGGGCCTGACAACATGTAGTCCCCCATCTCTTCACACCGTCGTCTTGGTGTTTAATTAGAATCACAGCGGTGCATGCCGGGAGGGTTAATCACTAGTACTTGGAAGTCAGATCTTCGTAAGTGGATCGTACGCTCGGCATTGATCAGAGCTTCGTACAAGTTATCTCCATTCATTGAGGTCTGAATGGGACATGTTTGATGTTACCAAGTCCGTCTTCAGTGTGTGGAAGTGCACGACTTCAAGTAAGAGAAATAATACAAGACATAATTAGTATCAAGACCAAGTAACACTTGAGGTATCAAAGGGAGTAGTTGTCCTATTCTTTGTATCATCATTAGAAGTTCTTACAAGCAGCTGTAGACCAAGAGTGGGACCTTAGACCAAGAGTGGGACCTTAGACCAAGAGTGGGACCTTAGACCAAGAGTGGGACCTTAGACCAAGAGTGGGACCTTAGACCAAGAGTGGGACCGTAGACCAAGAGTGGGACCTTAGACCAAGAGTGGTACCTGGTTGTAGTCTTATTAACTTTTGGGCAAATCTAATTGTATATTATTCAAGTCAACGGAAACTATGTTCAACCACCTTTGTCAGACCATCACGTATTTCCATTGTGGGACTTGATAATAGTTGATGGGCTATGGCTTCTGCCGTGAAGCAGAAGACCTCATCTAACCTTCACGTATTATGACTTATGGTATAGGGTGGTCCATTCAATTCAAGTCATGTCCTTTCCCTATAGAAGATGATAGAAATGTTGGATCACAATTCCATCTGATGGCCATTGAATGTGTGGATGTTGGCATCAATTTAGTTGTTGATGCATTGAATTGTCAACCTCGTGAGACTCCTTGCCATTCAGTGCATTAGAACTCAAGCCTCTTCCAAATACTAGCAGACGGCAGAAGATGTGGTCTAGCTCTTGGATCTTCATCTAGACCTAGTCCACTTCAAGTGACTTGTAATGCCCAGCACTAAACTGTTTTGTAAAGGTTGTGTAACCTCCCGTGTCTTGCTAAACACAAAGATCCCATGTTCAACTTGAGATGCCTTAAAGTCTAGAGGCCTCCACATCTGCTACATTCGACATACCAGCTTATGCCAATCGAGACATTTTCTTTGAAGGCATTCCAATGGTAAGGGCTGGTTCTCATCCGTTCCTGTGATGTCCCTACACCCAGCAGAAATGGTCCTTTAGCGCAAGTCTTACACACTTGGGGTTCTGTAGACCAGTGGTCAATTTCTCTATATATTTGTGACAAAACACAACGCGTTCCGCACTAGAACCCAATTGTATTTTCAGACTGTAGAGTAAGACTCAAACTTAATGTTGATCTCCTTTTCCAGGCATTACCGTGGACAAATACGGCCTCATCTACTTTGTCGATGGCACCATGATACGACGCATCGACCAAAACGGCATCATCTCCACCCTGCTTGGCTCCAACGACTTGACCTCGGCCAGACCCCTGAGCTGCGACTCCATTATGGATATTTCACAGGTACCAGTATCTCCTTCCATAGAGGTTATTGGGTAATATTACACGGCACGGTCACAAGCTGAATCCGATTATCTGGCATCATCTATGTAATGGTCTCTCGCCCAAAATTGGCAGCAGCGGGAATGTAAGAGGATTTTGGTTGTATCAGGTTGCAAATTAGTTACAGTTGGAGACATGCTGTGCTTTAAAGAGCTGAGGATGGAAACATGTTGGCGTTTGTTTTCCCTCATTATAATACAGATAAATCTGGCCTGTGAAGGATGTAGTTCATGGAAAGCTGTTTAATCTTCTGCACAAAGTCAGCTTTTTGTTCTTACGATCCAGCGGTCGGTTGCATGGTGCGTACTCGAAACCTTCTTATGATCCAGCGGTCGGTTGCATGGTGCGTACTCGAAACCTTCTTATGATCCAGCGGTCGGTTGCATGGTGCGTACTCGAAACCTTCTTATGATCCAGCGGTCAGTTGCATGGTGCGTACTCGAAAACTTCTTATGATCCAGCGGTCGGTTGCATGGTGCGTACTCGAAACCTTCTTATGATCCAGCGGTCAGTTGCATGGTGCGTACTCGAAAACTTCTTATGATCCAGCGGTCGGTTGCATGGTGCGTACTCTAAACCTTCTTACGATCCAGCGGTCGGTTGCATGGTGCGTACTCGAAAACTTCTTATGATCCAGCGGTCGGTTGCATGGTGCGTACTCGAAACCTTCTTACGATCCAGCGGTCGGTTGCATGGTGCGTACTCGAAACCTTCTTATGATCCATCGGTCAGTTGCATGGTGCGTACTCGAAACCTTCTTACGATCCAGCGGTCGGTTGCATGGTGCGTACTCGAAACCTTCTTACGATCCAGCGGTCGGTTGCATGGTGCGTACTCGAAAACTTCTTATGATCCAGCGGTCGGTTGCATGGTGTGTACTCTAAACCTTCTTACGATCCAGCGGTCGGTTGCATGGTGCGTACTCGAAAACGCGTCTGAGTGCATTGTCTGATTTATGTTTGAATAGAGGAAGGGAGGAGTGGAACAGTACGTGGTCTTATAATATATAACTTTTATTACTTTAATTAAAATAAACATATAATGATAAAAGTTCCAATTAGTGCAACTGGGTATATGTGAGTGACCCCTAAACTCACACTCCCCTATGGGCCAAAAAAGACAACGTAACGTGTATGTCACTAAAACCTGTGAACCGTAGCCTCTCGTGGTTTTTTACTTCGCAGTGGAGCAAAATTCAGCGCTCAACTGCTTCTCTCTCCTGACACTTCTGGAGGTTTACCCTTCCGGCATCCTACACCGGACGGGTCTCTCCTGCATCGCAACCCCACTGCATCCAACTACCTTGTCCGGAGTGGTTCCGGTCAGGCATGACATAGCAAGATCCTTTCGCTTCTGCCGGCTTGCAGCTCCGGACGGCACCCCCCGCACTGCCGCTCTGCTGACCTTGGTGGAGCGCCGCTGCCGGTGATCGCATTGTCCGGACTCCATTCACACAGTGCTGCCTACCAGGCGAATATTAGCACGGTACTCGCGTGCTTTTTCTAGTTCATACTTTGGTTCACAGGTTTTAGTGACATACACGTTACGTTGTCTTTTTGGCCCATAGGGGAGTGTGAGTTTAGGGGTCACTCACACATACCCAGTTGCACTAATTGGAACTTTTATCATTATTTGTTTATTTTAATTAAAGTAATAAAAGTTATATAATATAAGACCACGTACTTTTCTACACCCCCCTACCTCTATTCAAGCATACTTACCTAGGTGGTGTACACCAATGCGGTCTATCTCTCACAAAGTTATTGTGTGATTGGTGGCCCCTCTCTCATTCCTTCACATTGTCTGATTTTATAAATAGTCCCTTCTAAAGATTTATTAAGTCTAATACTAACCTTGTCATTCGGAAATTACCAGACTTTGACAAATTAAAAAAAATCTTTCGTTTTCCATGTTTTACTCCAATCACTTCCAGAGCTGCATTAAAAATCCTGCTGGCTCCCACTCTCTCATGCTGCAGGTCTACACAGTGTCTGTAAAGGACAGGTTCTCTGATATGTGGGATGTTTATATCATGCACCGTACAGTAGTGTATAAAAAAAATGTAGTCGGGATCAAAATTCTCCATGCAGCTCTACAGGTGACTAGAGTCCATACAGTATAAGTAAAGCAACGGCACTCTCTACAACTGTTTTTTTTTTTTTCACCACCTACAGTTTATTGGCCAGTTTCTGGAACTGCGCCTCAGTAATATGCACTGTTTTTTTTTTTTTTGGTCCTGAATTCAAATCAGACCTTCTACTCCAGTCACATCCAAAGCTGTATTCAAAATTCATATGAATCCCTCCTTTCTCCAAACATGCTAATAGGTTAAATTGCTTTCAATGAAATTGTCCCGATTGTGTTTGTGAGATGTAGAATTTGCATTATGAACCCCATTGTGGACAGGGATGATGGGAGTGGATATAAACTATACGTAACAGAAAATAAAATGTACAAATACACAGTAATAGCCGATGCTCCTCCAAGCAGGATATCCTCCTCATCACTTATGACATGTAAGATTCTGCTCTCAGATCTTCTCCGACACTTGGGGCTACAAAGGTTATGAAATATTTAGCCCGGCTGTGATGACAAGAAATGCGGTTTAAAAATTGAAAAATCCCATGGCTGCTGAGAGCGTGCGGCTGCGGTGTGAGTGCTGCTCTGAAGATTATGGGAGCATGCATTATTAAAGAGGAAAGCGCACACTGTAATGTTCTAATACAAGAGGGGGTAAAGTGGGCCCGCGGCCAGGGGAGTGGATGATTCAGGGCTCGGCCAGGAGTTTAGACACGATGCAGAGGGAAGAGCTATATAGCCAGTACTGCCTCGGGCATCATATTCAGTGTATGGCATAGGACACTTCTGGGTCACGTGGCGATATTATACTGTGCCCTTCTCACTAGTGGTCCCTGAATTACTAAGTTTACAGGTGTCTGTGCCCATTTTGGAGCATCTTTAACATGTAGCTCCACTTTTGAGCATAATTTTACATTTGATAACTATATCATGCCTTTTACTCAAGTCACATCCAAAGCAGCATTCAAAATTCTAATGGTTTCTTAGGTTGCAGGACCTCAAATGTTAGTGCAAGCCTAGCTAAATCTGTGTCCACCTAGAAAAGTTGGTGCATTATGGGATGTGTAGTGGTATACCCGAGCCATTGTACAGTAGGTTAATTTAGTAGAAGTACATTTTTTGCAATGTTTTCACCCAATATGCTTTGCATTATAGGATTTGAACTGAGCTGATAGGTGTGGGTCTGTCAGCACAGCACGATGGATTTTATGTGCTAGGCAGCAGAATTTTGAATGCAGCTTTGGTAGTGAATGGAGTGTGAGATATGATGTAACTCGAGAGCAGTGCTAGATAAGTAGAGGAAAGGATTTTCAAAGTTTCTCAAGTTTAAGTGGACTTTCTAGAACTACAAGCAATACAAATGGAATGGCAGACATACAAATGCTCAATAGGGGGAAGGAGATAAGCAGCTGCCAGATGCCACTTATCTGTTGTGGATTTTATTCCAACCAAACTCTGGTTTCTAGCATGTTTATACCTTGATACCTGCAATGGGAGGCATAGGGGAGCGTAGTGGTCATTTTTGTTCTCATACACATTAACTTGTTGACGGATCTCACAGAAATCTCCAAAATATGCCAAAAATATCTATTGTGTCCAGTGGAGCTGGACTAATCCCAGGGGCCTATGCCTAGGTATTATCGAGGGGCTACTAAATTTTTGGGTAGTTAATGTCTATAGAAGTTCTTATTACTGGACCACAAAAAAAACTCCCCGTTGTCTTCTAGACTGGTCTAAACAGCTCCTATGGTCTACGGTGTTCTGTCCATCCCTGGTTGGTCCCACCAGCCATCAATCATAGTGGTTAATCCGTTTCGATTAAACAACGTAAAAGTTAGACCGCTCTTTATTCGAAACATCTTGAGTTACTTGATGCAAATTTCTGAGATGTGTGTAGTCTAATGTTATGTCCTCTTCACCATCTTCAGTGTTGTGGTCCAGACTAACTTCTCTGAACGTCTACAAAAAAAGCTTTGAAGACCAAGTTGCGACCTTCTGTGGTTGCCACATCTCTAAAAACTTGTGGTCCTCATTGTGAGACTGAATCTAACTTATTGTGTCTTGGATTTTTCTTCTAGGTTCGACTTGAATGGCCAACAGACTTGGCGGTAAACCCAATGGATAACTCGCTCTACGTCCTTGACAACAATGTGGTGTTGCAAATCTCTGAGAATCACCAAGTGCGTATCGTAGCGGGCAGACCGATGCATTGCCAGGTTCCTGGGATAGACCACTTTCTTCTCAGCAAGGTAGCCGTTCATGCCACGCTAGAGGCTGCCACTGCCTTGGCCGTATCACATAACGGAATTTTATACATTGCCGAAACGGACGACAAGAAGATCAACAGGATCAGGCAGGTCACCACCAATGGTGAGATCTCCTTGGTGGCTGGAGCGCCAAGCGGTTGTGATTGCAAGAATGATGCCAGCTGTGAATGCTTCTCTGGAGATGATGGCTATGCAAAAGATGCAAAGTTGAACTCCCCGTCGTCTCTAGCGGTGTGTGCCGATGGGGACCTGTATGTGGCCGACCTTGGAAACATCAGGATTCGGTTTATCCGTACCAATAAACCATTCCTCAACAGTCAGAACATGTACGAGGTATCTTCTCCCATTGACCAGGAATTGTACCTATTCGACACAACTGGCCGACACCTCTACTCTCAAAGCCTTACGACTGGAGATTATCTCTACAACTTCACCTACACTGCCGACGGAGATCTTACCCTCATCACTGATAACAATGGGAATACACTCAACGTGAGACGGGATTCCACCGGAATGCCACTCTGGTTGGTGGTACCTGATGGACAAGTCTTCTGGTTGACCATCGGCACTAACAGTGCTCTTAAGAGTGTGTCGGAACAGGGTAATGAGCTGGCCATGATGACCTACCATGGAAATTCAGGTCTTCTAGCCACCAAGAGCAATGAGAACGGCTGGACAACATTCTACGAGTGAGTATGTTCGGGGGTCTAGTTCCACCCAAGATTCCGAAAAGTCTTTTGAGTTGTCCTCTTCTACAGACTTCTATTCTGGCTTTTTTTTAGTTGTATACTTTTTGTTTCATCTATATACCAGTTTTCTCAGACTCTTGAATGAAAAATCTGGGAGGTATCTATTCGGAATCGTGAGGGCACATGGACCTGATGGCCATTAGGTGATCCGAACAAGGAGGAAAGAGGTGACCACCCATGTGTGCGTGGCTCTCTCTTTTGAAATGTCTCGGCTGCCCTAATAACTCTCATAGAGGCCCATGAACCGTTACCTCTTCCATATGGGACTGTGAAAGAGGGTCAGCTAGGGTCTAGTCCCAGCGGTGTAGATGGGGTGGCCTTCAACCGAAATTGTTGCCCGAGGCAATTGTTGCCTCTTACCAATTTTAATTCAGCCCTGTATCTGAGTGACTATCACTGGGTGCCATAATGGCGGCCATAATAGTTGTCTCCCGGCTTTCCCAGAAACCCATAATAACTTGACAGAAGAGGACGACTCAAGGACTTGTGTTGACTGGGAATGTTTTTGATTTTAGGTAATTTTTTTAAACTAAAGCCGTTCATGTTAAATGCCTTCCAACCATTTTATAGGAAATCTGTTTCACACTACACCATGAATCCTCACCGTGAAGGATTATCGTACTTCTGTTGTGGGAGAAAAAACTCAGAGCGTGGCAACATAAATTATTGAGCGTCTCGGAGAGAAACCGCGTTTACAGATGTAATTCTGCCAATATTAAATTTTTCCATTTGAAGCGATTTCCAGTATGATGACAATTGACGGGTCACATTGAAAGCCAGAAATTAGATATGGGGGGGGGGGGATATTTAGGGGTTGTTATGCTAACAGTCATCTACAGCTCACATGAAGAATAAGAAAAATAGATTCCCTGTGTGTTTAAGATCAGGAAAACAACTTAGGAAGAAGCTGAGAAACAGAGATAAGCGTTTCCCAGGTGTCCTACACTGTTAGAAGATACTGGGCTGTTGAAACAGGTCCTGAAAGGGGTAGAAGTCTGTAGGTGAACACCCCTGCGCTCTATCTCCTACTGTACTGCCTTTGTGTCAGTATTTACTGTAGTTCTGGCATTCTATTCGCGAATCAGAATTATTAGAATGAGCAGCATAATTGGAGGGAAGGAGCCGCACAACAAACATTACAAATGGATGCTGATTGGTTGCCACGGACATCATCGCTATTTTGGCTATTTTATTTCATTTTACTTTTTTCTGTTTTCATTTTATTTTTTACTTTTTTATTTTGTATTGTTTCATTATTTTTTTTATTTTATTTAAGAATTTACCAATTACTAGCAATATCACACAATTGGACTCCCTTCACTATTATTTTTCTTATCTCACAGATACACATTCTCGCCAATTTATCACATATCAGCCATAAAATGGCGCCCTCTAGTGGTCATTGTATTATAAGCCAAATACCAAATACAAACTTCTGAAGCAGTAAATTTTCCATGTGGGAGTCTTCACTAGACTAGTGCCCCCGCCTCAGTGGCTAAAGTAAAACCTTTGCCTATTAGCCACATCTTCCAACCCGCTTATTGCATTTTTGTTGGCTATATTGTAGATTTCACTCCCAGACTACCATAGATGAACCACTGCATTGATTTCAGTGTGAACTTTAAGAGGAGGAGCCAGAGAGCGGGAGGAGGAGAGAGCAGGGACTATGCATTTCTATGAAGCCCGGGTGACTCTGTGACTAAATAATAACTCCATAACTGCTAAAAATGGCTGCTGTAACTTAGATACTTACTGGACCTGGATAACTGGCTGACATAGGGAGACCAAGAGTAATCATTCTGCTTTCCATAGGCCCTGAATGGGCTATAAGACTAGATCACTATGCAGAATTTTCACCCCTGTCTGCTTCGCCCCTATCGGTTTTACTCTTCTGCCTGTGTGTCAGTCTTTACTGTAATTCTGACATACTATTCATGAACTAGGATTTTTTTCTTTTCCTTACAATTGTAAGTTTTTTTTAATTTCAACAGTCGTGTTTATCATTTTCAGATATGACGGTTTCGGTCGCTTGACCAATGTCACATTCCCCACGGGGCAGGTCAGCAGCTTCCGCAGCGACACAGACAGCTCGGTCCACGTCCAGGTGGAGACGTCAAATAAAGAGGATGTTACCATAACTACCAACCTGTCAGCATCTGGCGCTTTCTACACACTGCTGCAAGGTAAGTTATTCCTAGACATGACCAGAACAGTTTAAACAGATGTAGCAGAGCTGAGTTTGTCATTTAATGCTTTCATTTGCTTATTCAGATAATTCTAAATTAAGATAATTCAGTCGATTAACCTGCAGTCCTATTTACAACTGCATACAATGCATTTTAAGGTTGAATTGCTCAAGATGACCCACTCGGCGCTGCCGGGCCTGACCCACTCGGCGCTGCCGGGCCTGACCCACTCGGCGCTGCCGGGCCTGACCCACTCGGCGCTGCCGGGCCTGACCCACTCGGCGCTGCCGGGCCTGACCCACTCGGCGCTGCCGGGCCTGACCCACTCGGCGCTGCCGGGCCTGACCAACTTGGCACTGTCATTTGATGAAACATAACCAATATGAAAACAAGACTAAATAACCAAAACTCTTTGCTTTTTTTGCAGACCAAGTGAGGAACAGTTACTACATTGGGGCAGATGGGTCCCTAAGGCTCATTCTAGCCAATGGCATGGAGGTCGCCCTTCAAACAGAACCTCACCTTCTCGCCGGTACGGTGAATCCCACCGTGGGCAAACGGAATGTCACCCTTCCAATAGACAATGGCCTCAATCTAGTAGAGTGGAGACAGCGCAAGGAACAGGCACGGGGGCAGGTCACTGTTTTTGGACGCCGTCTGAGGGTAATTATATTTTTTCTCATCTCTTCTACTGTGGGATTATCGATAGATCCAACCTTTTACTGACGGAATTAATTAGTTAACTTTTTTGAACAATCCTAGAAATGGCAGCACGACTGTGGAAGTAGATTTAAAGGGCTAATTTAAAACAAATTGAAAAATGCTCCCATAGGTTCCTTATCGGAGCAGTCATCTGTGTGACACTAAATAGTACTGGTGCCGAGATACGCCTAATCTCCTAGGAACCAAGAAGGTCCCCAACCGATACAACCGTTCTCTATTGGTCAAAAATGATCATCGTGTTATCCTAGATCCTGCAGTTGTAATGGGTAACATCGGCCAATGTATATATAAAAAAGTGCCCTAGATTTCCCCATAATTATTACCCAAAGGATGCCAATAAAAAAAAATGCAGTACCACTAATGACCACTAGGTTGCCTCCAATAATAATAACTACAAAAAATGTAATATTCCTATAGGTACACAATAGAAACCTGCTGTCTTTGGATTTCGATCGCGTAACCAGGACCGAGAAGATCAATGATGACCACCGGAAGTTCACCCTGAGGATCTTGTACGATCATGCTGGTAGGCCTAGCCTCTGGTCTCCATCCAATGGCCTAAATGGAGTAAATGTAACCTACTCTCCCGGAGGTCACGTGGCAGGAATTCAGAGAGGAACCATGTCTGAGAGAATGGAGTATGACCAAGCTGGAAGACTTTTATCCAGGACCTTTGCTGATGGGAAGTCATGGACCTATACCTACCTAGAGAAGGTTTGTGACGTTTAGTATTTTGCTGGTGAATGTGGTGTAACCTTCATATCGTTTTTCAAGAGTGATTTTCACTGGGATGGGATTGTCCATCGACAATCAAAAATGTAATTTCAAAAATGTTCTTTTTTTATAAAAATCTATTTAGAAAAAAATCTATTTAAAAAAAATTAATTTCAGCTGTTTATTTTGATAGAAATAATTTAAAATGTATTTTAAAAAATTCTTTCAATAAAGGAATTTTCAAAAAATTGTATTTAAAAAATTGGATTTTAGAAATTGTATTGTATTCAACTTAATTGAATTGATTGACAAATAGGGAAATAGTTATATTAAAACCATGACTAATTACAATCAGTGCCCATTTTCTTTATCTTTTTCAGTCCATGGTGTTGCTACTTCATAGCCAGAGACAGTACATCTTTGAATTCGACAAAAACAACCGCCTGTCTTCTGTAACCATGCCCAATGTGGCTCGACAAACATTGGAGACCGTCCGCTCCATAGGATATTATCGGAATATTTACCGACCCCCAGAGGGCAATGCCTCAGTTATCCAGGACTTCTCGGAGGAAGGGCAACTGTTGCAAACTTTATACATGGGCACAGGAAGACGGATAATCTACAAATACGGCAAACTGTCGAAACTTGCTGAGATCTTGTATGACACTACCAAGATAGCTTTCACTTACGATGAAACGGCTGGCATGTTGAAGACCGTCAACTTGCAAAACGATGGATTTACATGCACGATCCGTTACCGGCAGATAGGACCTCTAATTGACCGGCAAATTTTCCGTTTTACGGAGGAAGGAATGGTGAATGCCAGATTTGATTATAATTATGACAACAGTTTCCGGGTCACCAGTATGCAGGCTGTTATTAACGAGACACCACTGCCTATTGACTTGTACAGGTATGATGACGTATCCGGCAAAACCGAGCAATTCGGCAAATTTGGAGTTATTTATTATAATATTAACCAGATCATCACCACGGCTGTTATGACTCATACAAAGCAATTTGACACCTACGGGCGAGTACGGGAGTTGCAGTATGAGATATTCAGATCCATGATGTTTTGGATGATGATACAATATGACAACATGGGTCGAGTAGTAAAGAAGGAGCTGAAGGTTGGACCCTATGCAAACTCTACGAGGTACACCTATGAATATGACAACGATGGACAGTTACAGACAGTATTTGTCAATGACAAGCAACAATGGAGATACAATTATGACCTGAATGGAAATTTGCATTTGTTGAATCCTGGAAACAGTATCCGCCTCATGCCGTTGAGATATGATCTGAGGGATCGGATAACCAGACTTGGAGACGTTCAGTATCGGTTGGATGAAGATGGCTTCCTCAAGCAGAGAGGGCTTGATGTCTTTGAGTACAACTCCGCTGGTCTTCTTGTCAAAGCCTATAATAAAGTCAGTGGTTGGAGTGTGAAGTATAGATATGATGGTCTTGGAAGGAGAATATCTCGAAAGACCAACAACGGTCAACATTTACAGTTCTTCTATGCCGACCTTGCCAACCCCACTAGGATCACACATTTCTACAACCATTCGAGTTCTGAGATAGCCTCTCTATATTATGACCTACAAGGCCATCTGTTTGCCATGGAATTAAGCAGTGGGGACGAGTTTTACATTGCTTGTGACAACATCGGAACACCCATGGCTGTCTTCACTGGTTCTGGACTTATGATCAAACAAATTCTTTACACAGCCTACGGTGAAATCTACCTGGACTCAAATCCTAATTTTCAACTTATTATAGGCTACCATGGTGGACTCTTTGACCCTATCACTAAGCTCATCCACATGGGTCGTCGGGATTACGATGTACTAGCCGGTCGATGGACCAGTCCTGACCATGACATTTGGAAGCAGCTTAGCACCACCGACATAATGCCCTTCAACCTGTACATGTTTAAAAACAACAACCCGGTGAGCAGATCCCAGGATACAAAATGCTACATGACAGGTAAGACCAATTGAACCGGTTGACCTTAATACAGTGTCTCCTTTTATAGTATCGTGGTGGATTTAGATCTCAAAGATGTAACTCTTCTCAGATGGGGTCCTGGCAGATTTAAATGACTACTTTTATGCTTCGATCTCCCACCGCTTGCCTCATTTATTGAAGGTCTTAGTCCAGCTGCTTAGAATTAGCACTGTATATAAGCTTTTCTTGAGCTTACTCATCGGGAGATCTTTATTGTCAATCCAGGTGGTTTAATGGTCTATAATTGCTTGAAAAGTTTTTGATGGTCTATAATTGCCATCATTTTCCACCTTTTTCATGAAAGGTGCTGGATTAAAAAGAAAGATTTAGCTTTGCTTGGACAAAGGTCTAATTGATATGTTCCTCAATATCTCGAGATGTTCTTATGTTGACCATGACATGTCTAAAGTAACAAATGTGTCTCTGCAATGTCTTGGAGAGGTTGATGGACCACTGCTGGTTAACCAAATTCTCTTTTCAAGAACCAAGACTCAGTGCATGACTGTTCTAAAAAGTTATAAGGAACTTCTGTCCCACTGAGAAGGAGATGGACACCATGCATAAGTCCTTAAATACTATATCGAGACCTAAACAAAAAATGTTGGCCACTTTTGCAGCTTAACCTCCAAAGAAGTCCCTGGTCCAAAATTCATCTCCCATTGATATAATAGATATATTTAATGCAGTATTCCTAAGCCAAGTACTCTCTACTCAAATAAATTACATCAGTGTATGATCGCACAATGTGCCCACTTTCTGGACACCACCGCTAACCCCCAGAGACGTGTTGTGTACCCCCTGTGTTAATATGTATATTATAAATCAGAAGTTTTTGGTCTCCACATTTTGGGATGTTTTTGTTTTATGGTGGGGGATCCCGAAATTCTTATTGTTTACCCCCAAAATCGATGGTTCCTAACTGATTGCATTGCATTTCTAACAAAGTTGTCCTAACTCGAAAGTGGCGCCGGAGACTGATCCTACATTTTGTATTTTACAATATTCGGGGACTTTCACCAAACTTTAGCAATGAGTCTTTAATTTTTGTATTTTTGAGTGGTCAAAGTAGATTTCCAACATCTAGAAATCCTTACTGAAGCTTGTGATATAAAAAAAATAAGTGCCCTCGATTTCCCCATAATTATTACCTAAAGGATGCCAATAAAAATGAAAATAAAAAATGCAGTACTGCTAATGACCACTAGGTCATTCAAAATCTAACTATTATTGTCCAGTGTAATTCTATAATACAAATATTTCCGTACAAATATGAATGAATATTTACAATATATTTGGTATACTAAATATGGATGCGGAATTTGCCACGTAAATTTCTTCCGGAATCCTTCCTTCAAAGATCTTGAAACTGCGTTGAGCAGCTCTATGACCCGGGTGTGCTGCTCTTCTATGGCGGGCATTGTATACAGCATCAATAAATAGTAACTTCTACAACTTGCAGGTTGGCAGTTAATTAAACATGGCATTTGATAATGACATCGCCCTTTTTTTGGCGTTCATAAAGGTGGCGTATGATTAATTGAGTCTTTGTTCCGTAATGGGTGAAGAAAAAGAATGTGGGCCGTAGTTGAGATTAACCATCCATGTACATTGCAGATGCTGCCGCTATGGGCTCAAACATCTGTTTCATTATGGTCTACACTGCAATATCATCCAAATAATAGTAGAGAGTGGAGTTAAAGGACACGTCCACATTTTTACGAGATTTCGCCGTTTTTAATCTGCCTAAAATTTGGACAAATTTAGCAAATGCTTTGCTTTATTTATCTTGTACCGTTTTCTAGTTATATCATGTTTTCCTCTTCACTCACATTCAAAGTGAAAGTAAAAATTCTGTTAGTGACTACCTGGAATGTTTCCACAGTTTGTCATGTGACCTAACAGCTTAGCTGCAACTGTGTAACTGCCATCTGAGCTCCCACAATGCACTGCTCTCTAATAACAGGAAGAATTCCCAATATAGCCTTGGATAAAAATGGTGTATAGGGCCTGATGTCACTTTAAGGAACTCATCTTTGTCTCCTTCTCTGCTCCTTGTTCCAGATGTTAACAGCTGGCTGCTCACATTCGGCTTTCAGCTCCACAACGTGATCCCCGGCTACCCCCGGCCGGACATTGATGCCATGGAGCCGTCTTATGAATTGGTCAACACTCAGATGAAGACCCAGGAATGGGATAACAGCAAGGTAATGGGTCACACCAGAGTAGAGCTGTTTCTATGAAGGCTTTTGTAGGTCAACGTTTCACTGCTCATCTGTGACTTCCTCAGCTCATACAAGGGGCCGGAAGGTTTTTCACAGAATTTCTACCATTATGTTCAATTTAATTACCTTAGGGGTTTTCCCACTTTATAGAAATCCCACCTATTGGAAGAACACAGGTCACCTGACCGCCATCGTGTCCGTTGGAACAGGTGCCAACTGTTTCGGTAAATCCATTGCTTAGCAGCCGCCTCACTTCACCTATTCTCCCGGTAGACCCCCCCCCCCCCCACACCCACACACCTATCAGACATTTATGTCATATCCCATGGCAGCACCTCACTGCTACCGGCTGGTTCATCGCCTGTACAGAACCTATTGTGTTGTGGTGCATTGTGGAAGACGTACTATTTATATCAGGATACCTTGTAACAAACCCTCAGCTGGACTTGGTCAGGAAATGTGAGCAAGCTCTGAATATAAACATGAAACTGACAGCAAGCAGAGGTGAGATTAAAACAAAAATTATATTAGAAAGTTTTTAGAGTTTTTCCGTTATAAGATGATTAACCCTTTAATGACCAGCCTATTTTAAAGTGTAGCTAAAAGTTCGACAAACTTCTGATGTGTCATAGTGACATGTCAGAAGTTTGGATTGGTGGGGGTCCGAGCACTGAGACCCCCACCAATCTCTAGAACGAAGCAGCTGAAGTGTTCGTGTGAGCGCTCGGCCGCTTCGTGTCTGTTCGGCTTTTTCCGGAAATAAATGTATCGGTGTACAGACTCAATAGAAAGTCTGTGAGCCCGGACTCCGATACATCGGCTTTCCGGAAAAAGCCGAACAGATACGAAGCGGCTGAGCGCTCACACGAGAACTACAGCTGCTTCGTTCTAGCGATTGGTGGGGGTCTCAGTGCTCGGACCCCCACCAATACAAACTTCTGACACGTCGTCACTATGAGATGTCAGATGTTTGTCGAACATGTAGCTACACATTAAACCTTAATGACCAAGGCATTTTTTACGTTTTTCCATCATCGCATTCCAAGAGCTATAACTTTCTTTTATTTTTGCGTCGACATAGCTGTATAAGGTCTTGTCCCGCAAAAAACAAGGTGTACTTTTTAATAGCACCATTTTGGGGGACATATTATTTATTGATTAGCTTTTATTAACGTTGTTTGGGGGGGTAATAGAAAAAAAACTGAAATTTCACCACACTCTTTGCGTCCTAAATCTACGCCATTTACAGTGTGGTATAAAACTTTATTCAGCGGGTTGTTACGATTGCAACGATACCAAATTTGTATAGTTTGTGTATGTTTTACTACTTTTACACAGTAAAAACGCTTTTTTTCAAAGTTATTGATTCTTGCCTCTCCATATTTGAAGAGTCATAACTTTTTTATTGTTCCGCCAATGCGGTTGTATGAGGCTTTATTTTTGCGGGACGACTTGTAGTTTTTATTGGTACCAATTTGGAGTAGATGCGATTTTTTTGATCACTTTTTATCACATATTTTTCACAGGATTCACAGAAAACAGCAATTTTTCCATTGTTTTTTAATTTAATTTTTTACGGCGTTGACCGTTGCAGTGTATTACTGCCTGTCCGTTTAAAACGGACAGGCATCTGCTAGGACATGCCTCTGGCATGATCTAGCAGGCATTCACTACAGGCAGACCTGGGGGCCTTTATTAGGCCCCCGGCTGCCATCGGAGAAACAGACACTCGGCGATCTTATCGCCGGGTGTCGGTGGGGGAGAGAGGGAGCTCCCTCCCACTCTCCAATACCACTCAGATGCGGCGCACGCTACTGAGTGCCGCATTTGAGGGGTTAAACGGGTGAGATCGATACTAATCTCAATCTCACACGTTCGAGCAGGGACGCCCCCTGCTTTCAGCGACCTCTGGCAGCTGAGAGCAGGGAGATTTGACAGCTCCCTGCTTTGTTCATTTATTCTGATACAGTGACGTAAAAAGGCTATTGCATCGGAATAAAGCCCGTTAGTGACCGACGTGAAAAGGGCTAAAGGGAATTTCCACCTTTTTAATATTGTCATTTTTATGTTCAAAATGTTTAACAATATAACTTTATAGCAGTCGGACATCTATATTACTGATACAGAGCTCCAAATCTTCTGCATAAAGTTAAGTGGTAGAATTCTGGTTGCTTTCAGTCACCACTAGGGGGAGCTTACTGCATACTATGTTATTATTGAGTTCAATGTATAAACAGTATACAGTAAACTCCTAAGCTCCCCCTAGTGGTGGCTACAGACAGACAGAATTTTATCTATGAACTCTATGGCAATGCAGGGGACTTGGAGGTCTGTATCAGAAAAGTAGATCTCCAACCACTATGAAGATAGATATATATATCTACATCTACCCAGAATTCTGGACCTATATAGATTAAATAACACAAAATGGTGTTTAAGGCTGGACATTCACTTGCAGCCCTATTTACACAAAACTGGACATCCCCTCTAATTATTCTGGCCATCAGAATTTTTCATAAATTTTTCATAAACCTACAGTACATCAAGTTGATCAGATTCCTTGACGGAAAACGTTAATTTTTGGATATTGGGACCAGGTAGGAACTTACAAGAAGACAAGTTTCAAAAAGTTTTGTGGTGAAGGGTCACAAATTTCCAAAAAAGCAGAATGATGCGAGTCGCTGGGATGGAGTTGCTCCCTCTGCCCCGCCTGTCCCTCTGTTCGTTCCGTCTCTTCTGCCTCCATGGTCTCCGAGGTCCCCAGTTAACAGACTTTCTCTGTGAGATTTCACACCACGCGCCTGTATCGACACTTAATGGATTTTACACTTTCAAGTGGTTACGGCTAAATGACTTTTTAATTTGTGCTGCAATCAATTATGGATGTCCAAAGGCGTCCATTAGTCAAAGCGAGCGGCAGCTAACAATACCGCCAGTGTGTACTTTTCAAAGGCACAGTCAAGCTCGCAATTCTTTTAAAATGCAAAGATATGAGCGCAGGGAGGGGGGGGGGGGAGTTCTTAAAGAATGTATATGAATGATTGATGCTTGGTGTGGATCCGTGGATCCATTTTTAAAGGAAAACTAACACCAGGGCTGGTTCCCATGAGATCAGGGCAACTGTAGTGCCCCATCAAAGCAAGCTAGCGGGCACAATTATTCCAATATAAAAGCCTCCGGAAGATCTAGTTTGGCGTTTGGTATAGGCGGTTGTGGAGTGCGGCACATTTCCCACCTATTTTTTATTTATTTATTTTACAAGAAGAGCGGTATTCATCTTTGCCAGGTCTTGGAAACGCACCGCTCCACAACTGTGTGTTACCCGGTTTACCCGCCCCTGGAATGTCTCGGAGACTCCCAGAAGAAAGGAAAAATCTTTCAGACGTGTAGGAAGAATAGGCTCATTCCTTGCATTACCGGTGATTGGCGGTTTAGTGATGAAGGAAAGGACCAGCGTTTTTCAGGAATAAATATAGGGGGCACTGGGGTTGGCACTGTTTTGGGGGGCACTGGGGTTGGCACTGTTTTGGGGGGCACTGGGGTTGGCACTGTTTTGGGGGGCACTGGGGCTGGCACTGTTTTGGGGGCACTGGGGCTGGCACTGTTTTGGGGGCACTGGGGCTGGCACTGTTTTGGGGGCATGGGGCTGGCACTGTTTTGGGGGCACGGGGCTGGCACTGTTTTGGGGGCACTGGGGCTGGCACTGTTTTTGGGGCACGGGGCTGGCACTGTTTTGGGGGCACGGGGCTTGTACTGTGGCAATGGTGACTGTGTCTCTTTAAATCAATGACCATTTATTCTTTTAGAAAAAAAAAAACTAAAATAATTTTGCCAAAGATGGGGAGAAGCTCGGCGGCGTTGTAGCTGATAACTCCACATACTCTCTGACCTTTTCATGCAGGAAAAGCTTTTATCAAGCCGCTGAGTCATTTTCAGAAGCTCTTCAATAACTTGACGCTCAGCTTGATGTTTTTGTAACTAGAAAGACTGCAGATCAATCATCCTAAACTTCTAGTTAAAGTAGATGAGAAACAGAAATTCTAGAGGGATTGGAAGACCCCCATCAGACAGCCCACCTACAGAGATGAGTTGTGAAGCCCAAAAGGAGTCTAGAGGTTAAACGTGTTGTCACTTTTTAGTTACTTTGTTGTAAGCTTAATGTTCTTTTTTCCCCTGTTTGCTGTACATGTGAATGCAGTCTATTATTCCCTATTATCAGCCATTTCTGGTTTTGGAGAAACTGGCTATAGTGTTCTTCAATGGGATAGGAAATCCCAAAAATCCCTTGCCAGCATAATCCCTATGATCGAACTTGGCCACAGTGTTTGTCAGTCTCCTGGATTTTCCTGAAACAAATCTTCTTGATCTTTCATTTTCAGCTGGAACATTGTTTAAGGGGTGGGACTTTGCTGAGGGGTGTGGCTTAGCACATCTGGTTTTCTATTGCAGACACAGCAGTGGGAAAGGGCTTCTACTGCAGCCAGTTGCCTTACAGCCAGAAACAGATCTGATCTGATTTTTGTGTGAAAGGGTCGTAAAAAAAAATGTCTCCTGGGATGTGTTTCTTTAGGGTTTGCCCCCGAAAAACCGCTGATCTACAAACTACACTTTACCTTAAAAAATTCTGTCTTGAAGGGTCATTTCATCTGAGATTTTGGGATATATGTATTACAATATGCAATCGTTCATGCTTAAATTAATTCAGAGAAATTAGCAGTAGACTAGGAATTTCCAATTTCTGCAAAACTGATGTCAAAAGTCCGAGCACTGAAACCCCTAACCATCAAAAGAGTGAAAGGGCTGCCCCACTCGGCTCCCATCAGCCTCTCTTGGTTTCACACTTTTAAGGTGTCGCTTGAGTAAGGTCATAAAAGGCCAATGAATGCTGAAGGGGCACGTGCCACAGTCCTTTCATTTTGGCGTTTAGTGAAGGGTACTGTTCCAGGGCCCCTACTGATAACTTTTGACGTGTAAAAGGAGAGAATTTTCTTACTTTAGGTAAATAATGAGGGTTCCCCTCCCCCCAATTATTTATATATAAAATTCCTAAAAAGATTTCTAAAAAGTAATTTTTTCCCCCCTTCTCTTGCAGTCAATCCTGGGCGTGCAATGTGAGGTTCAGAAGCAGCTGCGAGCATTCGTTACTCTGGAAAGGTTTGAACCGGTCTACCGCTCCCCCATTGCCGGCTGTCGTCCAGCGAAGAGCACCAAGAAATTTGCCACCATTGGCTCCATTTTTGGAAAAGGGGTGAAGTTTGCAATGAAAGATGGCCGTGTCACCACCGACATCATTAGTGTTGCCAATGAGGATGGGCGACGCATTGCCGCTATTTTGAACAACGCTCAGTATTTGGAGAACTTGCATTTCACCATTGACGGTGTTGACACTCATTACTTTATCAAGCAAGGACCCCCAGAAAATGACTTGTCTATTTTAGGGCTCAGTGGTGGCAGGAGAACCTTGGAGAATGGGGTCAATGTAACCGTATCTCAGATCAACACCGTTCTGGGTACAAGGACTAGACGATACACGGACATCCAGCTACAATATGGCACCCTGTGCCTCAATACTCGTTATGGGACCACCCTGGACGAGGAAAAGGTTCGTGTCCTGGACCTGGCCAGACAAAATGCAGTGTCTCAGGCATGGCACAAAGAGCAGCAGAGACTTCGTGATGGTGAGGAGGGTCTCCGAGCATGGACAGAAGGAGAAAAACAACAATTACTAGGCACAGGTCGGGTTCAGGGCTACGATGGGTATTATGTTATTTCCGTGGAGCAATACCCGGAACTCTCAGACAGCGCGAACAACATCCATTTTATGAGACAGAGTGAAATGGGCAGAAGGTGACATAGACGGTCATTGTGTTGA
The DNA here is from genome assembly GCF_050947455.1 of Rhinoderma darwinii. Taxonomy (NCBI): domain Eukaryota; kingdom Metazoa; phylum Chordata; class Amphibia; order Anura; family Rhinodermatidae; genus Rhinoderma; species Rhinoderma darwinii. The sequence continues at coordinate 13,624,812 of NC_134688.1, read as the reverse complement.
CTTCTTGCCAAAGACAGCTACCGTGGTGGCCGCATACCCGAACTGTGTTGTAATCGAGCCTTTTTGTAAAAAAATAAATAAATACAATAAAAACAAAAATAATAGACCTGGGAAAAAAAAAAGAAGCGGTCTTGCGGTTGAACTTTAAAAAAATATATTGCAACTTTTTAATTTTTTTTTTTTTTTAACCGATAAAGTTGGCCTTCACACATTTTGAAATAAACAGAAGGTGTGATCACAGTGAATTTTTGGTTTTTTTTTCCCTTGTGAGGAATTCGAGTGAACAGGTACTTGGTTTAGATTGCAAAAAAAACAAAAATCATAAAAAAATGGATGCTTGTATCATCCTCATCATCGCAACTCTAACCGGAGCAGGGATCCACATGCCTTTTTGAAGAAGAGGACGAAGTAAACAAAAATATCTATTCAGCTCTAACTTTTTGAGAACTGAAATTTGCCTTGATTTTAACCAAAACTGTTCATATCATTTACTTTGTGTCATGATACAGTATGCGGGAGAATGGATTCATGGATTCTCAGTCCCCAATGTGTTGCTTGTGTTACATTTCAAAAACAGTTGATAGTATTTCCCCTCCTCCCCCCGAAAAAAAAAAAAAAAGTTTGGATGAGACTTGAGATGGTGTATTTTTTTCCCAAAATGGGCCATGGGACCCAACTATGTATAATTTTTGTGCCTCTAGAGGACAGCAGGACATTCTCCACCTTCACGGGACACAAAGTGTTTTTGGGGCTCCCGGTGTACGTGTAGCTATGGGACCATAATCTTGACATGACCAACGGTTTTAATGGAAGGCGTCTTTTTGATATTTTGATATTTTTTTTTTATCTTTTTGCGGTTTATGTTATGTTAATATGTGCACAGCAGAGGCAGACATTTTTTTTTTGAACCGGCGACATCGACCGGAGCCCCTCCGTAAAGTAACAGTCGGCAAATATGGCTGCCAGCACTTCTGGGAAGGCGTTCTCTGCTACTCCTTCTTCTTAAAGGAACATCATCTCATCCATCAATCGTTGAATGTGTTATGTACATTTCATTTCAGAACCATCCAGACTGTTCTTCCCTGCTGTTCAGCTACAATTTTCATGGACCTTGGCCAAGCGAAATGCAATTCTATTGGCGGGGCGTGATTATTTTTTTAATTTATATGTATGTTTTTTTTTTAAATTTTTATTATTTAATGGACAGCTGTTATGTTGGGAATGGATATGTCGAGGTTACAGGTTGATTCAGACTACTTTCTAACTCAACAGCCGCTAAATACACAAGTGGCGCTCATGAATATAGTACGTATTGTCTGCAATTGGTGCTCCATGATGTCCCCTGTACCAAACATCAGCATTCAAGAGTCATGCGTTGGGAAGTAAAAAAATAAAAATTGATCTCTAGCTTTTTTTTGGTCATGGAACAATTGGGGACTACCAAGAAAATCAAAGATTAAAGGGGTTGTCCAGGATTAGGAAAAAAATCTTTCAAAAACAGCGCCACACCTGTCCACAGGTTGTGTCTGGAATTGCAGCTCAGCACCATTCACTTCAATGGGTCTGCAATACCAAACACCTCCTATGGACAGGTGTGGCAGTGTTGTTGTAAGAAAGCAGCCATGTTTTTCTAATTCTGTACAACCCATTTAGATTGTCAATATTTTTGAAACCTCTTCCTGCATCTTTTACCCCTTGGCTTCCACTATTTTGGGTTATGAACTTTTTTTTTTACTAAAAATGGAATTGGATCCAAACTTGAGGAAGAAGAAAAATCTTCCCTGTGGGAAATGTCTTCTCTGTGCTGAGATCTACCTCTATTTTTAGTACCATAAATATAAAATATGCTTAAAGGGGTTGTCCAGAATTTTAAAAACTTGGCTGTGTTTATCGATAAAGCCACACCCGTCCATGGGTTGTATTTGGTATTGCAGCTTGCCCCTATTGGAGTAAATGGGTCTGAGATGCAATAACAAACACAACCTGTAGACTGGTGTGGCGCTGTTTTTAGAAGAAAACAGCTATGTTTTTCTAATCCTTGACAACCCCTCCAAATAGGCTTTAAAAGACCCTAAAGAGCAATTCTACCTGTTTGGATTAATATTCTTGCCCATAGGGGGTATTATTACAGTAGTGAGTGCTGGTGCAAAACATCCAACTTTGTCGGATCCACGTTCTTGCCCATACAGGACTATTATAGTAATTAGCGGAGATGGTCAGGACATCGGTAAATGGGCTACAGTGACATCCAAATTTGCTCTGAACAATTATCCCTTTCCTTCCCCTGCTTGTCTTGGCAGCTCATAGAAAAACACATTATCCAGCAGGTGGCGACCCTGAGCACCTGAGAAACTCCGCCTTTGCTAAAGACCATATGATATTTGTGCTTTATCCTAGGGCATGAAGGGAGTGAATTTCTGCAAAGAATCAAATAATTTTAGCCCAAAAACTTTTTGCAAATGTTTTTTTTTTAAATGTTTTCCATTCCATTCATGTTAATACCAAAAGCTTTAGGAATTGCCCTTTAAAAGGGTTTACCGCTTGAGCAATCCCTTCTAGTTAGACGGGTCCCCTGACCATAAGCAGATTACAAAGTGTCCCCCTACTGAGATCCCTAGCGATCATCGGTGATCTGTGGGGAAACCTGGTAGTAAGTGTTTAATTTCTCTGCAGCACCACCACAGGGGAAATTAAGTATTACACAGTGCTTATTTATATCAATAGGTTGTCTGAGTAATACAGGACAGGACAGGTCCTCCGGAGAGAGACGCTCCTTGTAACTGCTCTCCGCTCTGGCCAAGAGATGAGGATCCTGAACAATAGACCCCCCCCCCCTCTATTAACCCAGAATTCACTAATAGGGTGTATGCAAATGGGTTTTCTATACTGCACAACCCCCTTAGGTCCTGGTGGTCGGCACTTTGACGGCAGCTCCATTACTAAACATAGTGAAGTATACGTTGCACTGTTCTCAAACCACAGGTCACTAATTCAGCCAAGGGGTGGAAAATAATTTGTCCCATAATAATATATTAATCTAGCCCTGAGGGTCAGTGATTGCAATTGACCCCCTTCCACCCCCATGTTTCGCTAAACAGTATCAATAATCGACCACGGAATTTTTTTTTTACCGCTTTAATCGGTCACTTCCCTCACTTTACTGCTAGAATGACTGAATTAAAGTCATGGGGTTTCTTCAAGGCCGGGAGCATTGGGCACACGCTTATCCTCTGATTTATTGAGGTTGATGGTAGATAAGAAACGTTTGATGTGGCCACCAAATTAGCAGCTGGATTTAGTTACAAACGAGTCTGAGCTTCCTGTGAAACATCTCCATGGGATGGTGACTGTGTAGATAGAAGTGTTTACCGGTTATCCCTTTACTGGTTATTCTGTGTCTTGTTAAAAAAAAAAAAAAGAAAAAAGAAAAAACTTAGAGATGTTATTTTGTAACAAAAAAGTGAAAAAATACAATAAAAATATTATAGTGATGAGAGAATAAAGGTAATTTAATAAAAAGGCAGAATCTTTTAATATTTTTTTTATTTTTGACAAATATTTTGAAAACGTTGAAATGTTTTTGAAAGTAGGTAAATGTGAAAAAGCCACTGTGCAAATTGAATAATTCATATCTTCCTGTTCTCATTGCACAGCCTGTAAAACTGTTCTGGATTGAGTAATCTACTGTCCTGTGATTTATAATTGAATTCTCATGATGCTTAGCCAATGACTGAACAGTCCATCTTTGAACACAGTTATACAGGGTACATATATACAATTAATCCATTCCAGAAGTTGTCACTGTGTACATACATTACTTATTCTGTACTGATCCTGAGTTATATCCTGTATTATACTCCAGAGCTGCACTCACTATTCTGCTGGTGGAGTCACTGTGTACATACATTACATTACTTATCCTGTACTGATCCTGAGTTACATCCTGTATTATACTCCAGAGCTGCAGTCACTATTCTGCTGGTGGAGTCACTGTGTACATACATTACATTACTTATCCTGTACTGATCCTAAGTTATATCCTGTATTATACTCCAGAGCTGCACTCACTATTCTGCTGGTGGAGTCACTGTGTACATACATTACATTACTTATTCTGTACTGATCCTGAGTTATATCCTGTATTATACTCCAGAGCTGCACTCACTATTCTGCTGGTGGAGTCACTGTGTACATAAATTACATTACTTATCCTATACTGATCCTGAGTTACATCCTGTATTATACTCCAGAGCTGCACTCACTATTCTGCTGGTGGAGTCACTGTGTACATACATTACATTACTTATCCTGTACTGATCCTGAGTTACATTCTGTATTATTCTCCAGAGCTGCACTCACTATTCTGCTGGTGGAGTCACTGTGTACATACATTACTTATCCTGTACTGATCCTGAGTTATATCCTGTATTATACCCCAGAGCTGCACTCACTATTCTGCTGGTGGAGTCACTGTGTACATACATTACATTACTTATCCTGTACTGATCCTGAGTTATATCCTGCATTATACTCCAGAGCTGCACTCACTATTCTGCTGGTAGGGTCACTGTGTACATACATTACATTACTTATTCTGTACTGATCCGGAGTTACATCCTGTATTATACTCCAGAGCTGCACTCACTATTCTGCTGGTGGAGTCACTGTGTACATACATTACATTACTTATCCTGTACTGATCCGGAGTTACATCCTGTATTATACTCCGGAGCTGCACTCAGTATTCTGCTGGTAGAGTCACTGTGTACATACATTACATTACTTATCTCATACTAATCCTGAGTTACATCCTGTATTATACTCCAGAGCTGCATGGGTAGACACAACATTGCTCAGGCAAGGAGAGGAAGGGCAGAGCCCTTTTTAAAGTCCAGGGTGTATAGGAATTGGTTGGGGAACTTTGCACTGGTGCGCGCACTAGCCCTTTAAGGTCAGGAACAAGCGTGCGTGCCCCTTACAGAACTTAGAGGGGTGCTGCAGCCGCGTGTGCCAGTGTCTCCGGGGAGAGAGAGACACCGGCATGAAGAGAATGTCCTGCGTTTGCGGCTTCCGGTATGCAGGACGTGCCGGCAGACCGTGGGCACAACACCTGTATTATACTTATGCTCCGCTATTCTACATTGGTGCTCTGCAGAGTATAACCATGCTGTACGGTACAATTACATCCGGTAACTACAGATGACGTGGTCTCTGATTGGAGTCGTTTATGTTCCCTTTTCTTCTTCATCCAAGCCAGACTGTCATGACTACTTCTCCCTGCCGTGACTTGCCTTTGCAGAGTTTAAAGAGGCTCTGTCACCAGATTTTGCAGCCCCCATCTGCTATTGCAGCAGATCGGCGCTGCAATGTAGATTACAGTAACGTTTTTATTTTTAAAAAACGAGCATTTTTGGCCAAGTTATGACCATTTTTGTATTTATGCAAATGAGGCTTGGAAAAGTACAACTGGGCGTGTTTCAAAGTAAAAGTCCAAGTGGGCGTGTATTATGTGCGTACATCGGGGCGTGTTTACTACTTTTACTAGCTGGGCGTTCTGATGAGAAGTATCATCCACTTCTCTTCAGAACGTCCAGCTTCTGGCAGATCACGCTGTGACGTCACTCACAGGTCCTGCATCGTGTCAGACGAGCGTGGACACATCGGCACCAGAGGCTACAGATGATTCTGCAGCAGCATCAGCGTTTGCAGATAAGTCGATGTAGCTACTTACCTGCTGATGCTGCTGCAGAATCAACTGTAGCCTCTGGTGCCGACACGATGCAGGACCTGTGAGTGACGTCACAGCGTGATCTGGCAGAAGCTGGGCGTTCTGAAGAGAAGTGGATGATACTTCTCATCAGAACGCCCAGCTAGTAAAAGTAGTAAACACGCCCCGATGTACGCACATAATACACGCCCACTTGGACTTTTACTTTTAAACACGCCCACTTGGACTTTTGCAAGCCTCATTTGCATAAATACGAAAATGGTCATAACTTGGCCAAAAATGCTCGTTTTTTTTAAAATAAAAACGTTACTGTAATCTACATTGCAGCGCCTATCTGCTGCAATAGCAGATAGGGGTTGCAAAATCTGGTGACAGAGCCTCTTTAATCATGCTGCGAATAAAGTGCAGAGCCCACAAAACCAATAGTGGCAAACCTATAGTGCCTTACGCTATAATAGTGCTCCCCATGCTTTCATAGAGCCCTCTTTGTGTGGCACACACACACTGATGATGCCCCTTCAGTAATAATTTCCTCTTAGTGCCCCTCAAATATGAAGGATACCCCCTCAATGTCCTTTCAGTGCCCCCTTTTACATAGTAAAGATGCCCTCTTAGTGCCCCTACATAAGGATGTCACCGTAGTGCCCCCACATATAAAGAATGCTCCCCTACTGCCTCCACAGTAATGATGCTTATTTAGTGCCTCCTGACAGTACAAGTGCCCCATTAGCGCCCCCGTAAGGATGCCTCCTTAGTGCCCCCACATAAAATTGATGCCCCCATAGTGCCCCTTCATAGTAAAGATGCTCGATTAGCACCCAATAGTAGTGATACCTGCTAGGCTCCCCCAAATAGTGCCCCTCAAATATGAAAAGAATCAAACCGAGCCGCTCACTCTTCAGGCTCTTCCAACCTGTGCAGTCGGCGACTAATGTAACTGCATTGTGCCAGTTTGTGATGATGGCAAGGGTCACTGTGAGTGAATAGTGAAGCAGGGAGCTGACAGGTCCACTATTTGTATTCAATTGTATCTACGTCCAATCTAAATTGGCCCGGGCCCCTCTGGTGCTGCTGGCCCCGTATTGGCTGCTGCTTCATCTGCTATGGCAGGAGTTCCCCCAATGTCTCCCAGCATTGCCTGCTGTTTTAGGGTCTGCACAGGGCTTGCCCTGGCGGTTTGCATTCTGGGAAGTGACGTCTTTACACCAGGCGCTGTACAGTAATCTCATGTAGAAAAAGCTTATCCTGCATTATAGGAGCTCTGTTATGCAGTTAGAGGTGTGTCTGACAACCAAATTGCTGACTGTCTCCGATAATATCCATCAGAAGTGTGCATTCAGCTTTGGACTTTATTACAGACTTTATCATAAAGGTGAACATACATTTGGAGAATTTCAGTGGTCGCAAATTGGTTCATAATTTCAATTTTGACACTTTTCTCTGTGCAGCATTGTATAGAAGGGTTCATGTGCCACAGAGACGGCTCCTCCTGCTGTTGTAGGAGCTGTGGCGAGGCCGGGAGCCGCTCGTTCTTCTACTCCATGCATGGTGTAAAGATGTATGGCGTGTCTCCTAATCAATGTTAGCGAATTGGCCAGAGGGTGGCACAGCAACGAGCGCTGGGCACTACTTTCCAAGGAGCCAGGGGTTTGTGTTTATGTGGGCCAATACCAGATGGAAGTTCTCATTTTGACACAGCCTGCTTTTTAAAAGAGAATCTCACCCAATTTCTAAACCCGCATCAATAAATGGCAATGCAGAAAATACATCAGCTGCAGTTTTTGATGTGGCTGTAGCTAAATACGGATCCAGTGCAAAAAAAAGTAAAAAATAAAATAAAATATCTTGTGTGATTAGGCATTTATAAAATACAGCAAAAATGTGTAGAAATTCAGCCTAGGGCTTTCCAGCAGTACCGATCCCCCCCCCTGCAAAATGGTAACATGCAATTTCCAGTTTCTACTATAGACTTACCAATATGTAAATGCCAAAAAGCACATGGGAATACCCCCAAAACAAAAAGAAATGCCCCTTTTAATGCACATTAGCATAAACCACACCCCTTTTCAGATCTGTTGGCAAATATGCTCCTATTAAATTGGACGGACAACAATCTATGACTACAGCAGACACATGAAATCAATCCCATCAGCCCCTAACCCTCGCCCCCACATTATAAGTTTTCTGTTTTCTTCCATGGCAACTCCAATTTTTTTTAGATTTAAATAAGTACTCCATCCTGACTGTAGAAATCGATGTCTGCAGGCTGTAGTTCTGGTAGCCACATGTCCCATGAGGCCTTAAGTAACGGTCATCTGGCCACACTTCCCTATCAGAAACTCACATTATAAGCAGGATGCTCGAGAGTCACAGATGAAGATCTAAGGCACAGGAGAGGAGGCAGACTGTACTCTGTGCAGCAGCATGCATGTCACAGGCAGTGTTCAAACTTAAGCCCATTGCAGGAAAGGGGCAGAGATGATTGACATCATCTATAGGAAACAGTCTGGAGACGATTCAGTGAAAACCGTAGACTGCAAAGGGCTAAAAAGATTTGTGGTTGTCACCCAGTACATTCTTGGATTGTTGCTTGGTATATATTGCCCATATAAACAGAGTGCCCATATATATATATATATATATATATATATATATATATATATATATATATATATAGAGATCAGCTTGCCTTGTGACATACTACCCTCCCCCTCCCTCGTGTCCCAGCGCAGTAACATGGGTGCTACTAAAGGGTGACATCCTTGATATTACTTGCTCTGCTGGGAGCTTGGAAATTTGCTTAGTCTCTGAGACAGTTTGGATACATGTGAGGTGCACTGTGGACTTGCACAGACTTGTAGTTCCACCCAAAAGGAGTGGACAATCCTTAGCAGTGGACAGTCGTTGTGGGGAATCCAAAAGTGAATCTAATTAGGACATCACATTTCCTAAACCTCCAATTACTGCAAGAAGAAGAAAAATTCCTTCTTTCCGCCCAGTCGTTCCTGTAGTTTCCTTCAAAAAGATTTCTTTACATCAAAGCGAAGTCTTAGGTTATGGTAATTGCTGATCTGGAGTGTTCTAGGAGTACTAGAGAGTAGACCCTACGGTATTAAAGCCAGATTTCTGAGGACAAAGCCCCATGTCCCGGCCTTTAATGTTTTTCTTAGATCCTGTGTGATCCTCAAAGATGAACTTCCGGATAGAACGAGAACTAATAACTTAAGGGTTACGCCTCATGCACACGACTGGTGTTCGGATATGCTCTATCTTTCCTCGGATTGGAGACTCGGACCATTTTTCACGGACCCGATTCACCCGCTAAAGTGAATGGGTCTGTGAAGACTATCGGGTGCCACTCGGATGCCGTCAAAAACGGCCCGAGTGGCACAACGGTCGTTTGCAAGAGACCTTCAGGTTATTGGCTGTACTGCCCAGGGACTCCTTTATGGGGACATATTAGGACATATGGCTGTCATAATTGGGCGTAACCTATAGGACCTCCTTCTATGAACTGCTTGCTCTCTGGTGCACCCAAACAGCGTTTTATTGGGGATTTTTTTTTTTGTTTCTTTTTAATTCGGTCAAATTAATTTAACTGGTTTGGAAAAAAAAAAATCCTGTGAAGAACCCGTGGGCATTTGGTAGCAGCTGGATCCTAGGTAACGTCTGCTCTGACTCTAGTTACTCTGTCTGATGTGAGTGGCATTCCTCAGATACTGCACACCCTGCCTGGTACACATGGTACGGGCAGGCTGGACTCTGAGGAATATATATTACAGGCAATATATGGGGGCATTCTTGGTACTTTCTGTGAGCGTTTGACACTTTATGGAGGCATCTCCATGTCGCTCTGGTCACCACCAGTAAAGGCTGTGCTCTTCTGCCATTTATGACCACCTGAAGGAGCCATGCCCCTGCACTCACTAGCCAACCTATGCCGGACGACACTACGGGGCAAAAACTTGAAACCGTAAGTTGTTTTTTTACCCTCTTCCAAACCAGATATCATAACAAATACTGGTCGAATGGACATCATCAAAACTATATGACCCTTCTTATAATGGGTGTCGAGTCCCCAGCTGTCCCCCAATTCTGGGCTACACACTTTGCCATGGACTTGTTGACCCTATTCCTTGTCGTCCTCAATTATGAGAAGTGTCATGGTGGTGGATCGACATCTGTCTTTCCAGAAGCCAAGAGGACTCCAAAAAACCGACATAGATTCCATGGCACTCAAGTAGATCAAAAAATCAGGTCACCTGATTGTTTATTGGGTGAATTTTTCAATTCTGTGAAGTTATGAGGATCATAGACCGCTGGCCTTATGTAAACCATAGCGTGCTATGCAAAATCTTATTCCGAGCGTGTCGTGATCTTCCCCTGTGACCGCCTTGTCCATCTTGTGTGTATATATAGATAACTTCTGCAGATCAGTGAGATGTGTATGTGTGCACGTGTTCGAAGTATATGACCGTACAAGACCAGTATGTGATGGAGGAATTGGTTACGTGTGAATATCGCATGACCATTAGATTTCCGATGGGCTAAGGATGGGATTTTCATATACGTGGCTACTCTACATATTCCATCCAGCTGTCTGCTAATTCTACGCTGCTATGGACAATGCAATCTTTAAGACCAAACCAGCCAACTAAATAATTGACCTTCCACTGTTGTACACCAAACCCAGTTTAACCCACAAATAAAAATGGAGGTTCAATATAATTGGCCGCTGTTGCCTTAGTAGTCCATAAAATGGCCCTGGAAAATTATTTGTGCCCCACTTTTAGCCACCTGCTGATTGACCCCCCGAAAACACATGTAGATGGACAGAAACCTGCTACCACCAACCCCCAGGGACAATGCCACACAAAACCCCAGAACAATAAATTATAAAATGTAGGATCTATCTATACCCACAATGAATTCCCCCATTAAACTGAAACTCACTCCAATGATTCCTCCAGCCATTACAGTAAGCAAGATTTGACTAGAAGGTTTCACCCCTTCTGATACTGATTCCAAGAATTTTTGTTTCAACTCTGCCCGCTGTGACCTTCTCCCTCCCCTAAACTTAGTCACGCATGCCTGCCCCTGAGGAGCAAAAATTTTCTGCTTTGCCACACAACCTATTGTATGACGAGTGTATGATACAATGGACCCACCAAGAAGGCTCCCGAAGAATTGGCATGCTACTGATCCTAAATGAAGGCCACCCTCCACCCCGGTGATCTCTCAAACTTCGACAAGGGGCCCAAAAAAGTACATAATTTGTGCTAATGAGCATATGCGAGCGATCCCATTGAACCCTCCTGGGCTTGGCCTATCAGCAGGACCAAGAGGATTCATGTCAGCTATTCCACATCCCCAGACTTTTTTCAAGCAGGAACTTTCAAAGGAGCTATCACATGAGCCATTTTGCTGCTGATGCCCATCTACTTTTTAGGCACCTTGATTTCCACTTTGGGAGCCATCATGGTAGAGAGGTGGCTGTATATACGTATGCAATGTCCTACATAATACTGAGTAGGACACTTGTATAAGGTGATGATTATGTAAATGGCGCTGAGTTACTATATAGGTCCTACTTTAGGACACTCTTTATAAGATGAGGAGTTGCAATGTAAGCAGTTTCCCCATATATAACCATTACCCAAATTACTCCCGTTACATGTAGTAACACGTAGTTACATGGAGTAGGGCAACAATAGTTGTTGGATAGAATGGAATATTTCTCAAGCTGGTTTTACCCTCCTGAGTTTCCGAATTGTGCAAGGCTTGTGGAGAGTGAAGTCAGATCACTCATTGGGAATGGGCCAACTTAAAGGATGACAACCCCTGTCCTTTTGTCCTATTAGGGCATATGGACATCATAGAAAGCGGGTCCCAACGATCAGAACCCCCCCCCCCATATGAGCCAGAACAGTGACCTGCTCTGTAAGAGCGGCTCCCCATCTGGCGGACTCGGATGGGTCAATCCCTTTAAGTTGGACCCATCTACTCAAGGAACCCCTTAGCATCCCAATGGGTTGCCTTTATGGTACATGTCCCTTGGTTGATGGCCATGACAACAGTCCCTCTGCTCTTCCATCCACAGTTATCATAAATGGTGCCTATTTTTGGCCAAGACTTCCAAGACAGCACTTGAGTTTAATTTGATGTCCAAAAATCTGTTCGCCCTCTGGTACTAGAATTACTCCCGTTTTGTTAAGGAAGTTTTTGGGTCCATATGAGTACATTTCTCACAATGCAATTCCCAATCATTGTAAAGGGGCTCCCGAGGTGGTGCTTCAGTTCATTGCTTCCACCAAGGGTTAAATCCGCTTACTCTACATCAGGCTTTGGATGTTTTTACGGGAACAAGCCTTCGGTCGTCATCTGTTTTTAAGTAAATTTCAAGCGACCACTTAGTACTTCAGTTCTATATCCAAATGTATTAGAGAAAGTGTAATCTTCCATCTCGGGTATTACCGATACCATAATGAGAATAAATCAAAAATTGAGAGGAGAAAACTAATAAGGTAGCCTTTGAGCCATGTCTTGTAAATGTCAGGATGATCGATGACGGCTCTATTCATTATGCAAAGTCGGTGCACTTAACATGAAATTTTAGAATCTGATTTTATGTTCGACACAAAAAGTCTCCCCGCCCCGGTACACGGCCGTCTGACGCGCTTCACTCACAGTATAATTGAAACCGTCTTTAGATTCTACTGTATCCGACGTAAGGTGCTCGACCTTTTCCCTCCTCGAGAGTTAAGAAGCTAAAAATTAGTACAGAAAGAAGCTGCAATGAAAAAAATGGCAGCACTAAACATATACATTGGCGCATTTTCAACAAGTCCCACCTCCATACTTGTCAAGATTATGTTTAAATCTATCAGGCCTGGATTTTAAAGGAAGACTCCAGCTAAAACTGATATACCGTGATATTCATAGTGCTGGGCCTGAGGGGGCGGTGCATGACACAAAGAAGTAAACAACAAAGCGAGAATACCTGTGTCATGCTCCGCCTCCTCAGGCCCTGCCTAGATATACCAAAATCAAGTTGGAGTGCTCCTTTTACTCTAAATCAAAGTGTACCTGTAGTCACTCTTAAAGGGCTACTCCATTTACAAGAATATTGTCCTTTCTTTACAGATCCATATTCTTGTCCATAAGGGGCAGTATTATTAAGACATGTAGACATGAACGCAAACCTCCAACATTTGAATCCCTATTCGTGGAACATATTTAAGCGCAACGCCTGATCTACTTCTAAAACCTCACAGAAATGGCCTCTTTAGGGGAACATTTGCAGAAGTCCCACCTTCTTCGAGATCTGTTTGCAGAACAATCCTGTGAAAAATGAGGATCAGTCTGTAATATTTTCGAGGGTGAGGGTCTGTTTTTATCTAGGGGTTTGGTCTGGGGTCTATTTTTATTTAGGGGTCTGTATTCGTTTAGGGGTCTATTATATTTTAGGGTGTCGGGTCTGTATTAGTTTAAGGGGTCTGTATTATTTTAGGGGGTCTGGTCTGGGGTGTGTATTAGTTTAGGGGGCCTTGTCCGTGGTCTGCTTTTATTTAGGCAATCTGGTCGGGTGTTTTTATTTAGGGTTCCAGTCTGGGGTCTGTATTTTAGGGGGTCTGTATTTGTTAAGGCAGTCTTATCCGGGGTCTGTATTACTTTAGAGGGTCTTGCCTGTGGTCTTTTTTTATTTAGGGGTCTGGTCTAGTGTCTGTTTTAGTTCAAGGGGTTTGGCATGTGGTCTGTATTAGTTTAGTCCGGTCTGGGGCCTATATTAGTTTAGGGGGTCTTGGCTGCTCCCTGTAGTTGTTTAGGGGTCTGATCTGAGGTCTGCATTAGTTTACGAGTTTGTATTGATTTTGGGGTGCGATTGGGGTTGCCATTTGGCCGGTAGACCACCAACCTGGCCAGTATCCACCTCAAGAAGCTAGTGCCAGTAAAAGTTTTTCAAACTTTTAAATAACTACAATGTCCTCAAAAAAACAAACAAAAAACCTCCCTGCAGCGATGATGTACATTATTGACGTGACTGCTGCAGCCAATCGAGGTCCATGATTGGCTGCAGCGGTCACGTGAATAATGTACGTGACGTCATCGTTATAGGCTCCGGTGGGAACCACCGAAACTTCGGCGCTGGAGCAGCAGGGAGATTTTAAAGGTGAGTGATCTTGTTTTTTTTTTAGTCTGGTCTGAGGTCTGATCAGGGGTCTGGAGTCGAAAGGGGCATTGTATGGCAATATCTACAGATAGCACTGTGTGGGGCACTATCTACAGATGACTCTGGGGCACTATCTATAGATGGCAAGGAGTGGGGCACTATCTACTGGGGCCCGCCATGTAGTGCACTATCTACAGAGGACACTGTGTGTGTCACTGTCTGCAGAAGGGGCTGTGTGGGGCACTTTCTACAGGGGCACGGTGTGTAGCACTATTATTTGTATGGGGCACAGCCTATGACAATATTTTCAGGGGACACAGCATGTGGTACACGAGTGTATTCAGGGGCACAGTGTGTATGGGTAGGGGGTACGGCCGACATTCATCTAATGTGCCACCTACACTAAAAAGGCAATGAAATTCCATGTTTAAAATCAAACTTTGTGTGAAGCCACGCCCATAGCCACACCCACTTTTTTTACACGTGTTAATCTGGCTGATACTTTTGGGTGGGATAGGTGGCGACCCAAGGTGGGATGAAGGGGGTCATATGCACTATTTGCAATCTATGCCGCTTTTATGAATCTCCCAGAATCTCAACATTTGAATCCCTATTTGCAGGCCATTTTATGCCACTTCTCCGACACGCCCAGGAACGCCCTCAAAAACGAACAGAAACTCCCACTTTGAGATACATTTGCATAAGCTCCACCCCCTTTGAGGTGTGGACAGTCCCACAAAAAGCAGTACAGTTGGGAGACATGAAGAATGGGAGGTGTTGCCTATAGCAACCAATCAGATCACTTCTTCCAGAGCTGTTTTGAAAATATAAGAAGGGTTCTGATTGGTTGCCAATGGCAACATCTCTAGTTCACATGTGCATCAGAAAGGCCCATTATCACGTCTGCCATTTTGATACATTTAAAGCCACATGCGCCATTTTTGTAATGAGGTTATTGATAAACCTCCCCCATAGTTTAACTTCGTTCACCGTTCTCCAGACCCGCCATAAACGTGCTCAAATGGACTAGTTTTTATGTATTCTGTACCCATATGTATGTAATAAGACTTTGCTTCTTACAGGTTCACCTAACAGAACAGACTTTTTTTTATGGCCGATCCCCAGAGGAGCGTCTGTCATATAAAATAGTCTGCGCCGACACACACGTGCACATGTTTAGCGCTGATTCGAACCTGCTGCCGTGTACAGGTGCAGGGGGCTGCGAGACACTCTGGACGGGGGCATATTACAGAGGTGACGCCTGATGTAGTATGAAGGAGATTTCCCGGCATCAGTGCTTTCCAAATTTGTGCTTTTAATGGAAGTAAGATTGTGCGCCAGTCACGGACATCACAGCTCACATGTGTTATGTGAACCCGTTTATTAAGGGGCATCGTGCTCCTAAATCACTATATCCACTCATTGTCCGTCCCATCACCAACGGGAGTGCGGCTGTCAATCAATCAATCAATCAATCAATCAAAGAAACGCTGCCGGTTTAACCCCTGATGCACTACGATTCGTACTGATTATGTGCGGACAAAGGGAGGGGGCTCTGTGTCCTAGGGGCCTGGGTCATGTATCTAAGCCTACAACGTAGTAGGTTTAGATACAGGGCCCTGCAGACAATAATCATATACTGTATAAGATTTCTGTCTGCTGGACCTGGTATCTAAGCTTAACATGTGGTAGGTTTAGATACAGGGTCCAACAGACAGTTAACACATGGGCCCCGTATCTAAGCCTAACACATGTTAGTAATGTTTTTTTTTTCCATGTTTTATGCTTTTTTTACAGGTTCGGTCGTTGGACTACGTTGGATTCCAGGACTACTTCGATGCCAGATTTTTTTATTTTCAATAAAATGGTTAATGAGGGTTGTGTGGTTTTTTTTTCCTTCAATAAAATATTTTTTTCTGTGGCTTTGTATTTTTTTTTAAACTTTATTACTACAGCTTTAGTAATGGCCGCTTGCTTATTGACGGTGCAGAGACTAACACTAACCCTGATTATTACCTCGGTACCCACTGCCACCATGGGTATCGGGAAGAGCCCGGTCCGATCCAGTACCCGACCATCTGTAGTGATGGACAGGCACTTGCGCGGCCGCAGGCTGGTATTATGAGGCTGGGAAAGCCCAAAAACAGTGGTCCTTTCCACTCCGGTAATGCTAGCCTGCTGCTGCTGTGTTGTATCTGGCTGGTTATGAAAAATGGGGGTGATGCGGAGTCCCCCGTATTTTTCATAACCATACAACGTTTTTAGGCTTTCCCAGCCTAATAATACCAGCCTGCGGCTGCCCCAGTGCCCGGCCATCACTACAGATGGTCAAGTAATGGATCGCACCCGGCTCCTCCCGATACCCTTGATGGTGGTGGTGGGTACCGGGGTAATAATGGGGGGTTTAGTGTTAGCCTGTTAACCAGCTAAGATGAAGCCGTGCCTTAGTTATGGATGCTGTCAATCAGTCAGCAGCCATTACTAAAGCAGTAGTAATAAAGTGTAAAAAAATATAAGGACAGAAAAAATATTTTATTAAAATAAAAAACTCCCACACAATCCTTATTAACTATTTTATTGAGAATAAAAAAAAAATGCAGTCAACAAAGTACTGCTAAAATCCGACGTAGTCCAACGACCGAACCTGTAAAAAAAAAACACGCAAAAAAAATTTGGAACCTACAAAAGCAATTCTTATACTTACCTTTCCTGGGTCCAGTACTGGAGCCCCAATGTCAGCGAGCTGGGCCCTATATCTAAGCCTAACATGTGTGATACTGTCTGCTGACCCACTGTATCTAATCCTATCCATACCTAGAGTTAGACAACAGTATGAAGGTTTTCTTTCTACGGCAATTGATACAGAGTCTTCAGATGGCTCAGCACAGAGCTCCTCTTTTTTAGGGGGGCGGATAGACACCGCAAACAGAGAAGAGGCGGGAGGAAACACCGCAGAAGGTATCCGGACACGACAGAAAATCTACAACTGTCCACCGAGGGGACGGGGGACTCCAATAATGAGGACTTAAAGTTGGTGGTAAATGTATCCACCCATACACTGTCTGATATTGAATTGAGGATCCTTGAAAAGGGACTTTCATTTTGTCCAACTAATGATATTGATTGGTTTGAATTGCATGTTGATGATAAAACTACCATATCTGACATTTCTAAGACCTTCGTCTGTGGGTTATTGAAAGTCATCCTCAGACATAGTTACTTAATGTTTGGGGATGACTTCTATATCCAGAGACGGGGTACAACAATGGGGGCCAATATGGTGCCTACGTACGCTAATATTTTTATGGCGGAATTTGAGGATACGTTTGTCTATTCATCTAACTTTTTCCAATATATATTAATCTAGCTCAGAGACATAGGGGACACCTTTGCTGTCTGGAGAGGTCATCTTGCTTCCCTAAATCAGTTCCTTGATTAATTAAATGGGAGGTCCCCGGAGTTACAGTTCACCATGGTCTATTCTGATTCATCATTACAGTTCCTAGATACTTTGGTCCAGATTAATAATGGTAAACGTATTCATTAAAAGCACTGATCGAAATAATTTGTTGCCCTTTGATAGTCAACACCCTAGACCCATGATAGAGTCCTTACTGTGGAGCAGGGGCGTAACTAGGAAAGACTGGGCCCCATAGCAAACTCTTGACCGGGCCCCCCCGGGTGCCACAAGCAGCCCCCCTTATAAATAGGGCCCCCAGTAGAATGTGCCATACAGCCCCCCTGTAGACAGTGCTATATAGCCGCGCCTATAGACAGTGTCACACCCCATTTGTAGATAGCGCCCCCACCTCCCACTTGTAGATAGTGCCATACAGTCCCCTGTCGATATTTCCATAAAGCCCCCACTGTATATAGTGCCACACAGCTCCCCCTTGTGTATAGTGCCACACAGCTCCTTATTGTATATAGTGCCACAAAGCTCCTTATTGTATATAGTGCCACACAGCTCCCCCTCGTGTATAGTGCCACACAGCCCCATTTGTTTATAGTGCCACACAGCCCCCCCCCCCCTTGTGTATAGTGCCACAAGGCAATGGCGAATCCGAGAAAGTTGTATCAGCCAGAGAGATGTCACTCAAACATCGAAAGGTGGGTTTGGAGGCAGGACTATGTGACTCTTCAGGATAGCGGCACCGCCCCATGACCCTCTAATCAGTAATTAGCATATAGTGTGCAACGTTTTAAAAGTGGTTTTTAAGAATTTTGCTGCATCTGAAAAAAACAGGGAATGTTTGGAAATTTTGTCAGGTCATGTATTATCGCATGGTGGCGGTTCAAGGGGTTAAAACTACCTGACAGATTCCCATTAAATATACAATGAATTGAGAACAATTCCATCTGCCCTGCAATTTTGTTATTATAAATATATCCTATATAAACTACAGATCCAGAACCAAGCTCCGACATATATTTTATACCACAACCAAGCTCAGTACATAAATACAGCGCTAGAACCAAGCTAAGTACATATAGACAGCACCAGAACAAAGCTCAGTACATAAATACAGCACTAGAACCAAGCTCTGACATATATACAGCACCAGAACAAAGCTCAGTACATATATACAGCACTAGAACCAAGCTCCGTACATAAATACAGCATTAGAACCAACCTCAGTACATAAATACAGCACCAGAACCAACCTCAGTACATAAATACAGCACTAGAACCAAGCTCAGTACATATATACAGCACCAGAACAAACCTCAGTACATAAATACATCCCCAGAACCAAGCTCAGTACATATATACATCCCCAGAACTAAGCTCAGTACATATATACACAGAAACAAAACCAAACTCATACGTATATACAGCACCAGAAACGAGCTCAGTACTTACATACAGCATCAGAACCAAGCCCAGTACATATATACAACATCAGGACAAATACATCTCAATTTAGCGCAACCCCTGCCGTATAGGTTTGTACGGCGTAAAACTACAGCTCCCAGCATGGCCTGAACAATGGTGAGGATATGCTGGGAGATGCCGTTTCACAAAAAATAAATCCTATCATAATCATCTCGCTGCAGATCATACAGTGACTACAATACTGATTATAGGCAGAATAAACATTTACCTTAAGTGACTCACCGGTGACGTCTCAGATTCTAGTTCTTTTCTTCTCCCTCTGGTCCAGACCTCTATAATGGATTTCTACCGGCCATGACCCATTTCTGCAGTTTTCCACTCAGATGTCTTCAGCTTCTCACTTTTAAAACATTTCTGCACCTATAAACAAAGTTAAAATTCTCAACACCTCTAACTATAATAGCGCCATACACTGTGTCCTTGATTATAATAGTACTATACAGTGTCACACACACACACACACACACACACACACACACACACACACACACACACACGCACACACACACACACACCCCGTGCCCCGAGTAGATAGTGCCCCATAGCCACCGTTCTGCCCTACATATAGCTTCCCCTATAGGTAGTGCTCCATGTATAGCCCACCTCTGTAGACAGTGCCCTACATATAGCCACCCTGTTGCTAGTACCCCACAGATAACCCACCTCTGTATATAGTGTCCCACATATAGCCCACCCCTATAGAAAGTACCCTAAAAAATAGCTCCCCTATAGATAATGCTCTACATATAGCTCTGCATATAGCCCACCCCTGTATAGTGTCTCACATATAGCTCCCCCTGTATATAGTGCCCCACATATAGACCCCCCCTGTAGATAGTGGCCCACATATAGACCCCCCTGTAGATTGTGCCCCACATCCCCACATACAGACCACCCCTGTAGCTAGTGCCCCACATATAGATCCCCCCTGTATATAGTGGCCCACATATAGACGACCCCCTGTAGAGAGAGCTCCCACTATAGATAATGCCATTAACAGTTTTATGAGAGAAAAAAAACAAAAAAGCTTTACATACTCACATGATCCCGTTCCTGCTCGCTGGCGATGCAGACATGCTCTCTTCTGAGCAGGTCTGCAGGAGCTGAACGAGCGTCGTCCAATGACGCTAATTGGCGGGGCAGAATTACTTGCCCACGTCATTGCGCCGCTAGCCAATCAGCGTCATTGTAAGGCGCTGAATGGTCAGGCACGGAACATGCCCGGCCATTCAACGCTAGTGCATGTATTCGGCTGTCGCTAGCACCGGGGCCCCCTCCGGCGCTAGCGACGCCTACAGGCATGAGAGGGCCTGTGTCGCCGCGGGCGCCATAGTAGCGGCGCTACTGCTGTAGCAGCCATAACAGCTGCTAGCGGCACCACAAGGCATATGGGGCGTGTCAGCTGGCGGCACGGGCCCACTCAAGCCACGGGCCCCGTAGCGGTCGCTACGGCTGCTACCGCGGTAGTTACGCCACTGCTGTGGAGTCAAATGCTCAGGGTCAAAAGGATAGTGTTTGATCCCACTAGATTAAATCTAAGAGCATCCGAAATGCATAGGAAATTCAGGGATCGAGGTTATCCATCTGGATTACTTGATAGACATAGGAATGAATTAACCAATATAGACAGAGATACTTTATTAACCCCAACGATTAAGGAGAAGAATGAACGCATTCCCTTTGTCCCTGTGATGGCGTACAAACGGTGTAGGAATTGAAGAGACGTATTAGTAAGGTCAGACATTGGTGGTACAAATATATTGTCACAGACATATTTAAAGTGTAGCTAAATGTGGGTGAGACCATTAATGAATGCCGGGTCTGGTTGAGCGATCACAAATCCTCTATTAGATTAGGGAAAGCAGGATTGCCAGTCCCTAAACGTTTTATTGTGTTGCCAGAAAAACATGTTTTTTTTTTAAAAATTAAACATTTAGTGTGTGGGTGATTAAACATTGTTCAAATTTTTTTTATTTTTTTGCACGAGTCCATGTAATATTATAAATTATTTCTAATTTATAATACTACCCATTTTTGGTCACTAGATGGAGCTGTTCCCAAAATTGCAGCATTGCAACATTGGGTTAAAAGCCCTCGCTCTAGTGAGCTCTCAGCATCCCCCCCTCCTTTATCCTGGCTAGTGCCGGGATAAACGAGGGGTTTGAACGGTGTAACCTCCTACACTGTGTGTCGCCATTTTTTGAGCTAACACACAGTGTAGTAGGTTTACATACAGTAGTAAACACACACAAACACTAACATACATTGAAATCTCTTACCTGCTCCTGCCGCCGCGGCTCCCTCCGGCCCGTCCGCTCCCTTTGCTGCCGCTGTTCCATGTGCACAAGTCCGGAAGCCGCGACCGGAAGTAGTAATATTACTGTCCGGCCGCGACTTCCGGTCCACAGGAAAATGGCGCCGGACGGCGCCAATTTCGAATAGGACTGTGTGGGAGCGGCGCATGCGCAGTTCCCACACAGACGCCGTACACGGCAGTCAATGGGACGGGAGCCGTTCGCAGTCCCTATGGGACTGTGGCTGCCGTGTTCCATGTCTGTGTGTGTCGTTAATCGACACACACAGAAATGGAACAAAAAATGGCAGCCCCCATAGGGAAGAAAAAGTGTAAAAAATAAGAAACAGTAAAACACAAACACACAAATGAAAATAAACGTTTTTATTAAAGCACTAACATCTTTAACATATAAAAAAATTATTTGTGATGACACTGTTCCTTTAAACATAATGTCAGGTAACTTTGTTTTTGAATTATTGATCATATACCGCCCATGCGGAGGGCCGGTGACAGAGAGAAATTATTCAAACCGAGGAAATTGGAATGGATTTACGAATTGGAAACGTTAAGCCCCAGGAGACTCAACCTTGACTTCAGTTTTAATGAAATGTACTTTGTGCATATTAGATTTTTTGATTTGTTTTTATTCTTCACTTATATAACACGTGTTTTTTTTACAGCAACTTATCTATTAGGACGCACACAAACCTACCAAAACCGCTGAAACGGATCCGAAATTATATATTCCTATATGGATTTTACGCCCTTGTTACTGTCTGCATAGACCGCTGTTCACATTTACTCTATTATGACTGTATACATAATATATTCGTTTTGTTATCTATTATTGCGC
Organism: Rhinoderma darwinii; assembly: GCF_050947455.1. NCBI lineage: Eukaryota > Metazoa > Chordata > Amphibia > Anura > Rhinodermatidae > Rhinoderma > Rhinoderma darwinii. Next base: position 13,602,868 of record NC_134688.1, on the reverse strand, counting down.
TGGACCATGTTCGGTTAATTTGTGATGTTACTACCGTACCATCGTCATGTATTCTGTATTGGTGGAGCGGCGGATGCACGCTCGCGCATGCGCACTTGAGGCAATTGAACCAGGGAGCTATGACTCCCAACTCCATGAGTCTTTAGCGGAATCGGTCGCTATTGCACATGCGCAGTTATATGGTGCAGGCGCACCAGGACTGATAGCCGCCATGTTATTGACATATTAAAGCCCCTTCGGCTTCTGTATTCCGGTCATGCGCAATGGAATTGTTTAAACGTGGAATAGAAAATGTCATTATTGTTAATATCGTTTGCGGCCATGGATCGGTACACTCAGCGTTTGCGGTGAGGATTGTGGACGCCCGATATTCATTATTGTCTATTATATATGTGATAGAAATTAATTAATGTGAAGCTTGGGAGAAGTATATATAAGGGTGGTTAGCACAGCGCAAGGACACAGGCACCGTCCGCTCGGGAGCTCGTCTCCCGAGCGAAAAAAGCGGTGTGGTAGTCATGGCAATGGTGTCGAGGACACCGCGCACTCATGACTCACACGCTCCCACACAGAACGACAGAGCAAAGTCTCCGTGGGCTCTGTGAAGGGGCGGGCGGGCAGAGTGACGGCCCCGTCATGACGTCTCTCGCAAGGGGCGGGGGCAGGGAGAGTGAGGAGAGAGAGGAAGGGGGAGGAGTGGCGCCTAGTGGAAGAGAGCGCAGGAGAGAGAGACATTTTGGAGACCGCAGGAGAGGGAGCCATCTTGCAGCATCAGGAGAGAGACAGAGGGAGCATCCAAGGATAAAGAGAGAGAGGGAGCTCCGGCGGACAACAGGAGGTACCTCAAGTCTGGGAGCACCAGAGAAGACTCAGGTACTGGGCATTTGCAGCATCCTGCAACCTTATAAACGTTTTCCCCATATTACCCTGTCCCAGTAAAGATCACCTACTTCCCTGCCACCCTAAAGGTAACCAGCAAACAGCGTTGGGTCACTACCCTGTGGCCGCCTCGCACATACACCAAAGCGTAACAGTTACCTGGGTCCTTGGGCTAGCGTCAAGAGTGAATATTGCCTGTATACCTGTCGCCGTGAAACACGTTGAAGACACCGTTGTAAATTGGGGGCGGGTAGAAAAGCAGGGCAGAGTGACCAAGACTCACGTGAGACTTATCGTCAGGACTGCAGAATAACTACACTCGTCACCTGTCTGCTTGGTTGCGTCCTAGGTGTGCCGAAACACTGCCGCCTGAGGGTTTGCCCTGAAATGTCGCAGTTAGCATCGCAAGGTCCCGTGGTGGTGCCTGTAGGCCCGGATAGTCCACTAACTCACACGATGCAACCCAGGGCTGAGAGCGTGGCTCTTACCTTAGGGCTATTCTGGCGGTAGTGGGTAGCTCCCACCATGACTGTCGGAGGCGCACTTGTACCAAGCTCTGGTAACGTGGGGGTTAGACACAACCACTCTCAGGGGGACCCCAGCGGGATCAACATCCCCAACCTCAGTAGTACTACCACCAAGAAAATACCCTGTCATATTTTGCCGCTAGTAAACCATTAAACAAAGAGGCTGTGTCATCTCTTACGCTGCACGCAACGAGAACCTACCTACATATACACCAGTGGATAGGATGTTTACTGGGGTTGCTAAGATACTAATGGTGAATCATCCGCACATGTGTTGTGAGTGCTGGATGTAGGGGGTGGTGTATATAAAGCCACTATGTACAATCACTTGCATGCTTGGTAAAGGCGGGTGTGCCTGCCGAAACGTTTTTTTAAACTGCTAAAGAGTCTCCGAGGTGCTGTGTCCTCCTTGACCATATTGATGCTGGATTAGCTATCCCATTGACACCGTGCACACTGGAGCTCATCTGCGTGCTGGTTTTTCTTTTTTGAAATAATCCTATCCGTAGCTTTAGGGTCGTAGTGCTATAGATATGCTGTCTCCTATATACACACACAATTTTTTTTTGGGGGGGGGGCACATATATATTGGGGCTATTGCCCCTAATGTTTTAAGTCCTTAATGACACCCCTGGCTGCTAGTGCTGCTTCGTTGGGTCACTTAGGAGACCCAGCGATGCAACTGAAAGCTGCGGGCCGTCGGCCATAAGAAGAAGTTTGGGGGGTGGGTCCAAGAAGAACTTTTGCACGTATTTTACATGTAATAATGTACTGTTTTTTTATATATATATATATATATATATATATATATATATATATATATATATATATATCCACCGATCAGCCATAATATTACAACCAATGACAGGTGAAGTAAATAACATTGATGATCTGGTTACAATGGCGCATTGACAATGGGGGGATATATTAGGCAGCGAGTGATTAGTCAGCACTTGGAGAAAATGGAGAAGAGTAAAGCCTGAGATGTTATGGCTGATCAGTGTATATAACGGTAGTTTGTTGTCTCATCTGGGACATCCCCTTTCAGAATGCGTGATTTTACCAGAGGAATCCTTGTCTGGCCAGACAATTCTAGAAATGTAGTATTACGTGTCGACAAGGGGCATAACTAGGAAAGACTGGGCCCCATAGCAAACTCTTGACTGGGCCCCTCCCACACACGCAGCCCCCCTTATAGATAGTGCCCCCTGTAGATTGTGCCATACAGCCCCCCTGTAGAAAGTGCTATACAGCCCCGGCTGAAGAGTCACAACCCACTTGTAGATAGCGCCCCCTACCTCCCCCTTGTAGATAGTGCCATACTGCCCCCCTGTAGATATCGCCATAAAGCCCCCCTCTATATAGTGCCACACAGCCCTCCCCTTAGTAGATAGTGCCACACACAGACCCCTGTAGATTGCGCCACACACAAACCCCTGTAGACTGCGCCACACACAAACCCCTGTAGATAGAGCCACAGCCCACCCCTTGTAAATAGTGCCATACAGCTCTCCTAGTAGATAGTGCCACACAGCCCCCCTTAGTAGGGCCACACAGCCCCTTGTATATAGTGCCACACAGCTCCCCAATGTGTATAGTGCCACACAGCTCCCCCATGTGTATAGTGCCACACAGCCCCCCAAGTAGTACATGGCACATCCGAGAAAGTTGCATCAGCCAGGGGGATGTCAATCAAACATTGAAAGGTGGGTTTGGAGGCAGGACTATGTGACTCTTCAGGATAGCGGCACCAACCCATGACCCTTTAATGAGTAATTAGCATATAGTGTGCACCGTTTTAATAGTTGATTTTATCGATTTTGCTGCATCTGAAAAAAACATACATTTGGAAATATTGTCAGGTCATGTTTTACCACATTGTGGCGGTTCAAGGGGTTAAAACTACCAGACAGGTTCCCATTAAATATACAATGAATTGAGAACAATTACATTTGCCGTGTAATTTTGTAATTATAAATATATCCTATATAATTACAGCTTCAGAACCGAGCTCATCCATATAGACAACACCATAAATACTGTACCACAACCAACTCAATACATATATACAGCACCACAGCAAAGCTCAGTACATACATACAGCACCAAAACAAAGCTCATACATATAAACAATACCAGGACCAAGCTCAGTACATAAAAACAGCACTAGAACCAAGCTCAATACATATATACAGCACCACAACAAAGCTCAGTACATATATACAGTACCACAACTAAGCTCAGTACATAAATACAGCACTAGAACCAAGCTCAGTACATATATACGCACGAGAGCCAAGCTCAATACATATATACAGCACCAGAACCAAACTCCGTATATAAATACAGCACTAGAACCAAGCTCAGTACATATGTACAGCCCCAGATCCAAGCTCAGTTCATAAATACAGAACCAGAACTAAGCTCGGTACATATATACATCCCCAGAACCAATTTCAGTACATATATACAGTACCACAATTAAGATCAGTTCATATATACAGCACCAGAACAAAGCTCAGTACATATATACAGCACCAGAACTAAGCTCAGTACATATATACAACACAAAAACTCCCAGCATGGCCCGAACAATGGTAAGGATATGCTGGGAGATGCTGTTTCACAAAAAAAACCATACCACCCATCATCTCGCTGCAGATTATACAGTGACTACAGTACTGATTAGAGGCAGAATAAACATTTACATTAAGTGACTCACCGGTGACATCTCAGATTCTAGTTCTTTTTCTCTTTTCTTCTCCCTCCAGTCCAGACCTCTATAACGGATTTCTCCCGGCCACGACCCATTTCTGCAGTTTTCCGCTCAGATGTCTTCAGTTTCTCACTTTTAAAACATTTCTGCACCTATAAACGAAGATAAAATTCTCAACACCTCTAAATATAATAGTGCCATACACTGCACCTCTAACTATAATAGCGCCATACACTTTGTCCCTGATTATAATAGTACCATACACTGTGTCCCACAAACACACCCTGCCCCAATTATAAAGTGCCCCATAGTCCTCTGTAGATAGTGACCCCCATAGAGCCTATGTAGATAGTGCCCTACATAGAAGCCCCTGTAGATAGCGCCCCACATACAGCCCTCTGTAGATTGTGCCCACATATGGACTCCAGAGATGCAAGGCAATAGTGCTAACCACTGAGCCACCGTGCTGCCCTACATATAGCTTCTCCTATAGATAGTGCTCCACATATAGCCCACTTCTATAGATAGTGCCTCACATATAGCCCATCCCTGTAGACAGTGCCCTACATATAGCCCCCTGTAGATAGTGCCCCACAGGTAACCCACCCCTGTATATAGTGTCCCACATAAAGCCCACCCCTGTAGATAGTGCCCTACAAATAGCTCCCCCTATAGATAGTGCTCCACATATAGCCCACCTCTGTAGATAGTGCCTCACATATAGCTCCCCCTGTTTATAGTGTCCCACATATAGCCCACCCCTGTAGACAGTGCCCTACATATAGCCCCCCTGTAGATAGTAACCCACCCCTGTATATAGAGAAAAAGTACTATGCACACCAATATGGAGTTATTTATCCAAACAAATAATTTATTTATAGCCAGTGACAGTGCAATACCATGACCTTCCTCAGGCACTTTCGTCAATGCTTTATCCTGCGTGGATGGCGCTGTAAGCTTGGTGGGTAACCGCTATAGTGAGGCCATCCACGCAGAATAAAGCATTGGCGAAAGTGCCTGAGGAAGGTCATGGTATTGACTGAAATGTCGCACTGTCACTAGCTATAAATAAATTATTTGTTTGGATAAATAACTCCATATTGGTGTGCATAGTACTTTTTCTCTATTGGATCGGGTTGGGCCCCTACTAATGCACCCACGCCATTACCTAGTGCTATCCGAACCTTGTTACTAAGATATCCACCCCTGTATATAGTGTCCCACATATAGCCCACCCCTATAGATAGTGCCCTACAAATGACTCCCACTGTAGAAAGTGCTCCACATATAGCCCACCCCTGTATATAGTGTCCCACATATAAGCCCTGTAGATAGTGCCCTACATATATGTCCCCCTGTATATAGTGTCCCACATGTAGCCCACCCCTCTAGATAGTGTCCTACAAATAGCTCCCCTATAGAAAGGGCTCCACATATAGCACACCCCTGTATATAGTGCTCTACATCCCCACATATAGACCCCCCTGTAGTTAAAGCCCCCCACTCACAGTTTTAGTAGAAAAAAAAAACTTGACACTCACCCTGATCCCATTCTCGCGCCATCTTGTGGCAATGCAGATCTGCTCTCTATTGAGCCCCGTCAATCAGCGCCTTTCAACCATGGAAGCGGCGCAATGACGTCATCATGCCACTAGCGTAGTTGAAAGGCGCTTATTGGTGGGGCAAGTCATTTTGCCCCGCCAATCAGTGTCGTAAGGCGCTGAATGATCAGGTACGGAGGCAGCACAAGGGGACACTGGGAGCAGGAAAACATTAAGGGACCATTTGCAATACAGACATGGGAAAACACAGAAAGCCATGACTAAGGACGCAGACCGCGTCTGAAACGCGTAGGCACCCGCCTCTTCCCTTCAAACTAGCCGTTTGGACTTTGAACTAATACAGATTGTCTATTTTAATCACCCTTTGTCGTCAATAAAACTTGGAAGAAGTTTCCAATTTTAACAGATTACCTGGTCTCAGCGCTGGAACCTTCCTCTCTTCTCATGGGAAAACTGCAACAACGCTCAGGCAGGGAGTGGAACTGCGGAGTCCTTCTTGTAGTCCAAGATGGGCAGGGGTTGATTAGGGAACTTTAAACATATGCGCACGCTGGCCCGTTAAGGCGCACGCACCTTACCTGTGGGAGCAGGGCCAGCCAGCCATGACTGCCGGCGTCTCCTATGAGGGAGACGGTAGCAGGAAGACAACGGACTGTGTAAGCGGGCGTCGCCAGGTAAGGAACGACAGTGGTCCGCGACCACGGCCATGGCATATATGTACCCAAAGATGATGGCATAAAATATACGTCTCACTAATAGCGACATAGCCTTAAAAAAAAAACTTTATGGCTGACTGAATGAGAGAAGGCAAAAACAGAAAAATGCTCTTGGTCCTTGGCCCATTCCTTAACAAGGTTAAAGAGCTTTTGCTCATCTAAATCCTTGCGTTCCCCCCTTCTGTCAAATTGTTAAAAATTATATCTAGAACATTCCAGATTTTTACGGGACCGTTTAACAAACTTGTCCAAAAGAGGGGTGGAGTTTATGAGTTTTGGGACGTACATTCCTATGTGGAACAGGGGCAGTGCTTAAAATGCTCCGCTATTCTGGATTCAAATGTTTGGAAGTATGCCTATCCAAGTATATAATGGTTCTAGTGGTTGGTAAAGACCTCTATGACCTTTAATGCCAGGTGGCCCGGACCTTTCTCAGTTTGTCACTGGTTACACTTGCAATCATAGTGCAGGACTCACAGGCTTTCTCTATGAGTGGCCGGGGACAGCAGGACTCACAGACTTTCTCAATGAGTGGGCGGGTGAAGCAGTACTCACAGGCTCTCTCTATGAGCAGATAGGGGAAGCAGGACTCACAGGCTTTCTCTGAGTGGGCGTGGGAAGCAGGACTCACAGGCTTTCTCTATGAGCAGGTAGGGGAAGCAGGACTCTCAGGCTTTCTCTATGAGTAGGCGTGAGAAGCAGGACTCACAAGCTTTCTCTGAGTGGGCGTAGGAAGCAGGACTCACAGGCTTTCTGTAAAGGATCTGCCAGACACAGCTTCTGTGTCAACGCCCATAGGTAATCAGTCTGCACCTGCTTCTATGTCTGTGAGACTGACTCCATCTTCCACCACCCAGGATGGCAGGCTTAGGAGTGGGAGAGCCTATCACAGCCTGGCCAGACGGAGCTAGCTCCTGCCCTCTGTCTATTTATACCTGCCTTTCCTGTTCCTCCTTTGCTTGTGATTCTTCTCTGCTGGTTTCCTGGCCCTGCTGCAGCTTCTTGAACTACTGACCCTCTGCTTGTTATTGACCTTGGCTTTTCTGACCACTCTTCTGCTCTGCGTTTGGTACCTCGCTCATCTCCTGGTTTGACTCAGCTCGTTCACCTCGCTTGTTGCTCACGGTGTTCCCGTGGGCAACTTCCCCATTTCCACGGCTTCTTTGTACCCTTGTCTGTTTGTCTGTCGTGCACCTATTGAGTGTAGGGACCGTCGCCCAGTTGTACCCCGTCGCCTAGGGCGGGTCGTTGCAAGTAGGCAGGGACTGAGTGGCGGGTAGATTAGGGCTCACCTGTCTGTCTCCCTACCCCGACATTACACTTTCTCTCTGAGTGGCCAGGGGCAGCAGGACTCACAGGCTTTCTCTGAGTGGGTGGGAGAAGCAGGACTCACAGGCTTTCTCTGAGCAGGTAGGGGAAGCAGGACTCACAGGCTTTCTCTATGAGTGGGCAGGGGCAGCAGGACTCACAGGCTTTCTCTATGAGTGGGCGGGAGAAGCAGGACTCACAAGCTTTCTCTATGAGTGGGTGTGGGATGCAGGACTCAGGCTTTCTCTATGAGTGGGCGAGGGAAAAAGGACACAAGTTTTCTCTTGTTCTGGCAGCAGTTAAACAGCTACTTACAAAAGAATAAAATCCTAGAAAACTATATATCCCCAAGTTCAGTTCCTCCTCTATTTTGTGCTGCCCTCAAAAACTCACAAGAAGGTGGAAAAGTTTATATTTTTTTACTATTTTCACATGTTTAAAGCCAATCTTTCAAAAACAGTAGGGATGATGCATACAAAATGGAATATATAAGAAGCCGGATCTGTCTGGATAAAAGAATAAATTTCATGCGATTCAGGTTTCAAATGTTGGTAAGTATGTGAATATCATAATAGGTTGTTTTTTTTTTTGCTCTACAGTTTTCTGTTTTTAATATTTCCATTTGTGTACCAGAAAGAAAGGAGCAAAATGTTATACCAAAGAAATTCCTATGATCCAGCACTTAGTGCCCTGGAATTCCAGGTAATCCAACAATGGACAAAAATATTCTTCATGCCATATTAGCAGAAGATGACTGGTAAAGTTTGGAAGGAGTAGAGGATCCATCTGACGGGTTTTGTAGTTGTCAATGCTCCTATTCTTTGTACTTCTTATTCATATAAATAGGATAATTTGGTAGGAGGGGCATTGACAACTCACCAACCTACCACGCCAAGTTCTTAAAAGGCCTTTAAATACAAGACTACACAAATGGGGTTAACATTGGGGGGTTTTGGACCCCCTTCTCCCAATGAAAAACCGCCGCAAGTTTTTAAATAACTATGTAAATAAAATCACCGGAGTTATTATCTAATGAAATAACCGGCCCAATTTCCCATTCGTCTATGGAGTTTCACTGTTGTCATAGGCTGTTCACATCACCGCCCTATTCAATGTCTGTAGTGTAAAGCGCCGAACGTTTTTTCCATCTGACCCTCAAAAAGGAAAGATTTTTTTTTGCATAAACTAAAATAATAAAGAAAAACACCCATGACTTAAAGAAAAAGCATTTATTGTGAAGAGCTTTTCTGTGTATCGTTAAATCATTATTCGATGTTATGTCAGCAGACCCATAAACCACGTCACGCATTGCGCCTGGTATGGGTAGTTGCCCATCTCAGGACACTCGTTCCGAAATTTCAGGGTTAGTCGACCGTATTCGACAAACTATGCATGACGTCCTGGGAGATGAACTTTCTAAGCTAATGAAATAATTCGTAAACGTGCTTCACCCAATTAGCGTTCATTAATGCAGATCTGTTTTCTTGCAAAATTAGTCCCCAATGCGTCTTGCGCGCGTGTGGAGTTGATCTGGCGTAAAAAAGCGCGGAGAACTAAACTCAGTGTTTAACCAGGAGATACATTTTCTTCTAAGTGCCCCCTCTGTAGACTCTTAATTACTGTCAGGACCCAGAGAACAGGTGTGCCAAGGTCCATTACACAATAACAAAGCCGAAACGGTTAATCAGCTGTGAACTATCTAGACACCCGGGCCTGGCAACCCCATCCCGCTTTCCAAGATACCAGGATCACTAACTCATGGAATTTTCCCTGTGATATTGAACATTTAATATAGTCTGTACTGTGGATTTTTGTTTTTTTGTTTTTCAAAAAGGAAAGAATCAGCTTTTTATTATAAATATTTGTTTTTTACATTTTAGTGTTTTTTTTATGTGGCTATTTTTATGTGGCTATCCATTTATTATGAAATATTAATATTTTTACACTGGCCCATGGAGAATATACCAATTGCATTCTGCAGTTGTCAGCTTTGCTATGTAGACTCAGAGAGGGTCAGCAGAGACATTTCATAATTAGAGGGCAGGGAAGCAGAGTCATCTCATTATCAAAAGAGGGCAGGATCAGAAGCATCATCTCTTTATCAAGAAAAGGCAGAGTCAGCAGTCATGTCATTATCATTACAGTGCAGGTTTAACAGCGTCATCTCATTATTATTATTATTATTAATAATAAAAGGTAGAGTCAGCTGAGTTATCTCATTCTCATCAGAAGGTGGGTTCAGCAGAATTATTTCATTATTATTATTAAAGCACTGTATCCGCAGTCATCTCATTAGAGAGATTTAAAGGGGTTGTCCCACAAAACACATGTATTGCCTTTCCACAGGATAGGGGATACATGTGTAATTGCTGGGGGTCCAGTGGCGGATTATCATATTGTCAGTTCGGGCGGCCGCCCGGGGCCCGAGTCTCCCAGGGGGCCCATGTCAGCCCGAACCGCGCATAGTCTTATAAAACTATTCAGCGCGCTAGCGCTGCTAACTGCAGCTATGGAGATGGGGAGAAGGAGCAGGGAATTGGCCGGGATAGGCGTAGGTAGCAGGCGTTAAGCACGTCTGCTAGTGCTTAGGACACGCCTCTCTGACACTGCGGGCGCCGCCATTGAGTGACCCCCGTCACAAAGCTGGAAGAGAAGAGCAGGGCGGTCACCGTCGGTGAGGTTAGTGGTACTGGCTGCCGGTTTATCCTCCTGCCCAACTAACATTAAAGTCATTGGCCGACGCCAGGTGGGGGATTATGCAGCAAGGGAGGGGGGGCTAACCATCTAACTGACGGCAGCTAGCTCTATGGGGGGATAATAGTTTCCCCCCATAGAGCTCTCTTCAGTCAGTTAGACGCTCAACCCCCCCCCCCCCCCTTGCAGTACAGTAACTACTGAGGACCCTATGGGGGAAGGGGGGATTATTCGTAGAGCCCTCTGCCTGCAGTCAGATGGTTAGACCCCCCTTGTAGTATAACTCTCCCCCCTCCCATAGAGCTCTCAGTAGTTGTTACATACACTACCGTTCAAAAGTTTAGGGTCACTTAGAAATTTCCTTATGTTTGCAAGAAAAGCACAGTTTTTTTCAATGAAGATAACATTAAATTAATCAGAAATACACTCTATACATTGTTAATGTGCTAAATGACTATTCTAGCTGCAAACGTCTGGTTTTTAATGCAATATCTACATAGGTGAATAGAGGCCCATTTCCAGCAACCATCACTCCAGTGTTCTAATGGTACATTGTGTTTGCTAACTGTGTTAGAAGGCTAATGGATGTGTAATGATAGGGGTAGGGAATCGGACAAGTGAGCCCTAATCTACCCGCCACTCTGTCCCTGCCTACTTGCAACGACCCGCCCTAGGCGACGGGGTACAACTGGGCGGCGGTCCCTACACTCAGTAAGTGCACGAGACAAACAGACAAGGGTACACAAAGCTAAGGGAAATGGGGCAGTTGCCCACGGCAACACCGTGAGCAACAAGAGAGGTAAACGAGCCGAGTCAAACCAGGAGTGTACGAGGTACCAAACGCAGAGCAGGAGAGTAGTCAGTAAGCCGGGGTCAATATGGAGCAGGATCAAATAGTCAGAAGCTGTAGCTGGGCCAGGAAACCACACGAGAAGAATCACAAGCAAGAAGGAACAGGAAAGGCAGGTATAAATAGACAGAGGGCGGGAGCTAGCTCCGTCTGGCAAGGCTGCGATAGGCTCTCCCACATCTAAGCTTGCCAGCCTGAGTGGTGGAAGCTGGAGTCAGTCTCAGAGACATAGACTCAGGTGAAGACTGATTACCTATGGGAGTTAACCCCGAAGCTGTGCCTGGCAGATCCTTTACAGGATGATTTGAAAACCCTTGTGCAATTATGTTAGCACCGCTGTAAAAAGTTTTGCTGTTTAGAAGAGCTATAAAACTGACCTTCCTTTGAGCTAGTGGAGAATCTGGAGCATTACATTTGTGGGTTCGATTAAACTCTCAAAATGGCTAGAAAAAGAGAGCTTTCATGTGAAACTCGACAGTCTATTCTTGTTCTTAGAAATGAAGGCTATTCCATGCGAGAAATTGCCAAGAAACGGAAGATTTCCTACAACGGTGTGTACTACTCCCTTCAGAGGACAGCACACACAGGCTCTAACCAGAGTAGAAAGAGAAGTGGGAGTCCCCGCTGCACAACTGAGCAACAAGACAAGTACATTAGAGTCTCTAGTTTGAGAGAAATAGACGCCTCACAGGTCCTCAACTGGCAGCTTCATTAAATAGTACCCGCAAAACACCAGTGTCAACGTCTACAGTGAGGAGGTGACTCCGGGATGCTGGCCTTCAGGGCAGAGTGGCAAAGAAAAAGCCATATCTGAAACTGGCTAATAAAAGGAAAAGATTAATATGGGCAAAAGCACACCGACATTGGACAGAGGAAGATTGGAAAAAAGTGTTATGGACAGACGAATCGAAGTTTGAGGTGTTTGGATCACACAGAAGAACATTTGTGAGATGCAGAACAATTGAAAAGATGCCGGAAGAGTGCCTGACTCCATCTGTCAAGCATTGTGGAGGTAATGTGATGGTCTGGGGTTGCTTTGGTGCTGGTAAAGTGGGAGATTTGTACAAAGTAAAAGGGATTTTGAATAAGGAAGGCTGTCACTCCATTTTGCAACGCCATGCCATACCCTGTGGACAGCGCTTGATTGGAGCCAATTTCATCCTACAACAGGACAATGACCCAAAGCACACCTCCAAATTATGCAAGAACTATTTAGGGAAGAAGCAGGCAGCTGGTATTCTATCTGTAATGGAGTGGCCAGCGCAGTCACCAGATCTCAACCCCATAGAGCTGTTGTGGGAGGAGCTTGACCGTATGGTACGCAAGAAGTGCCCATCAAGCCAATCCAACTTGTGGGAGGGCCTTCTGGAAGCATGGGGTGAAATTTCTCCCGATTACCTCAGCAAATTAACAGCTAGAATGCCAAAGGTCTGCAATGCTGTAATTGCTGCAAATGGAGCATTCCAAGACGAAAGCAAAGTTTTGAAGGAGAAAATTATTATTTCAAATAAAAATCATTAACTCTAACCTTGTCAATGTCTTGACTATATTTTCTAGTCATTTTGCAACTCATTTGGTAAATATAAGTGTGTGTTTTCATGGAAAACACAAAATTGTCTGGGTGACCCCAAACTTTTGAACGGTAGTGTATATATATAAAGTTTTTAAATGTGTACATAGCCTTGTGGCACTATATACAAGGGGGAGTGCTGTGAGGCACTATATACAAGGGGAAGCGCTGTGTGGCACTATATACAAGGGGGAGAGCTGTGTGGCACTATATACAAGGGGGAGTGCTGTGTGGCACTATATACAAAGGGGGAGGGCTGTGTAGCACTATATACAAGGGGGGCTGTGTAGTGCTATCCACAGCGGTATGTGTGTGGTGCTCTTTATAGGGGGGGCATTTTGGTGCTATTTACAAGAGGGGGAGGGCTATGTGGTGCTCTCTACAGGGTGGCTGTATGACACTATCTATAGGGGGCTGTGTGTAACGCTCTCTACGGGGGGGATGTGTGAAATCTAGAGGGGGCTGTGTGTGGCAAAATCTTTGGGGGGTGTAATATCTACAGGGGCTGTGTGTGGCACTATGTACAGGGGGCTGTGTGTAGCACTATGTACAGGGACTGTGTGTGGCACTATGTACAGGGGGCTGTGTGTATGTGGTGTTTTACACTGTGTGGTAGTAATGGCAGGGGGTAGGGAGACGGACAAGTGAGCCCTAATCTACCCGCCACTCTGTCCCTGCCTACTTGCAACGACCCGCCCTAGGTGACGGGGTACAACTGGGCGGCGGTCCCTGCGCTCAGTAAGTGCACGACAAACACGACAAACATACAAAGGAACACAAGAAAGGAAAAGGGGCCGTTGCCCACGGCAACACCGTGAGCAACCAGAGTGGTGAACGAGCCGGGTCAAGCCAGGAGTGTGCGAGGTACAAAACGAAAAGCAGAAGAGTAGTCGGTAAGCCAGGGTCTGTATGGAGCAGGATCAAAAATAGCAGGAGCTGTAGCTGGGCCAGGAAACCACAAGGAAAGAATCACAAGCACCGAGGGACAGGAAGTGCAGGCTTAAATAGACCGAGGGCGGGAGCTAGCTGAGTCTGGCCAGGTTACGATAGGCTCTCCCACTCCTAAGCCTGCCAGCCTGAATGGTGGAAGCAGGAGTCAGTCTCAGGGATGTATTCTCAGGTGCTGACTGATAAGTTCTGGGAGTTAACCCCGAAGCTGTGCCTGGCAGATCCTTTACAGTGGTATTATTATATTCAGGCACGCAGTGTTTGGTGCTATTATATTTAGGGGCACAGTATGTGGCACCATGATAACTTTATTTTCATTTATAGGTGTGGAAATGTTGGAAAAGTGAGGAGCCAAAAACATCTGAGTGGCAAATTCTGCAGAAATCAGTCATTGGCGGGAGAAGTCGTCATGAGCTCTGGACCGGATGGAGAAGAAAAGAGGAAAAAAACTACTAGAATCTGAGATGTCGTCACCTGTGAGTCACTAGATTTATAGAGAATCTGTCACCTCTCTTGACATGTTTATTATAGGAAATCCTTGTATTTCACAAAAAGTCTTTCTGCAGTCCAGGACTGATAGACAATTCCCCTTGTCAGGAGGACGTGTCCCTGCACAGTGTGATCCTGTCAGTATGTAGGTACACAGCCCTGTGACAAGGGGAATCGTAACACCCATTTGTTAATGCTTGCCCAAAAAGGTAGTTTTAAAAATAGTTACGGCGCGGCAGGGCGGCGGTGCGGAAGAGGGGCCCAAATTTGGGTAACAGCCCAGGGCCCATGGTCTACTTAATCCGCCACTGTGGTGGTCTGACCGTTGGAACCGTCAGCGATAAGGAGAACGGGGGACCAAAAGTCCCCTGAATTGTTCCATTAAGAAGCATGGGACTTCCAGGGAGGGGTCTATGTCCGGCTTGTGTGTCCAGCAGCTCCATAGAAATGAATGGAGCGCCGGTCGCGCAGACCCCGGAAGACACAGACACCGGAAGTCCCATGCTTCTCATGGAGCACTTCGGGGGGCTTTCAGTCCCTTGTTCTCCTTATCGCTGGTGGTCCCAGTGATCGGACCCCCAGCGATCACACGTGTATCCCCCATCCTGTGGATAGAGGATAGAGGATGTGGATAGAGGATACATGTGTATTGTGGGGCAACCACTTTAATGACAGATGACATCTCCATTGTACTGCTAGTGGCCTAGATAAGGCAGAAGCGTAAAGGTCCTTTTACACCGGCCAATTATCGGGCAAACGATAATAACATTATCGTTATCGGCAGCTCATCTACCGGTGTAAACAGGTAGACGTGCTGCCGACATAATAGAAATATATGGAGACGATCGTAGTAATGCGCTCTCGATCCCATACTTTACCGATCATAGCTCCTTGAGAAAAGAGCAAACGAGCGCCGATCAACTGGCTGTCTCGTTGATCGCCGCTCGTTTACACGGCCCACGTTTGAGCTTGATAGCCTCGGCGGAAGCCTCCTTACTCTGTTCTTACGAGGTTGTTATGATCAGATTTCCGGACGGCCTATGACCACCAATTGGTTCTTCACAGAAATCGAAATACCTGCATGAAGACAGTGGGTGATATTGAAATTGGCAGCAACCAGTGAAATTTGGGGGGTGGACAGGGGACTTATATTTCAGGCAAAAGCGGATTTTCAGAAAGCATTGGATCCATTGTCAGCCGGTAGCCCTACAGGTCTCAGTCTGCCAACTGCCTGGTGGAAGTGCAGAAGCATCCTGAGCCTTGTGATGTTCCTCTGAAGACCAGATGTCCAGCAAATTCTGATTCTAAACATTGAGGGGACATAGTAACAGCGTTCCTGACTACATTTCATCTCTCCCCTGGTGCTGTATCTGGCTCTTCCTGACACCCATTGCCAACGTCTGACCTGCCTGACCTTGCTTCGTCCTTCTCTGTATTACCCTTCCTGGTATGTTTATATAGACTTTATTCGCCAATGGCAACCGTTTCTCCAATCCTCTTATTTTTGGCAACATTATCCAGAGAATGAACCACCGGACTCGATAGAGGCACCTGAATCCTGAGGCCACATTGTCACTAATCAAAGTCATGGGAAAGGAGGGGGTGCTCAAGGGGAAATTGTTCCGTCCAGTTGGTTCTTTCTCTAGGTATCTTATGAAATGCATCATTACATTTACAGCTAGAAGCTGAAAACCTGTGCAGATCTAATACTTCTCACAGCTGAGATTTTGCTACAATTGTATCGAGTCTACACAATCCTATATGAGCCAAAAATCTGGACTCTAGACTTATACATTTTACCTACCTTTCTTTACCTATCCTATCTATCTATCTATCTATCTATCTATCTATCTATCTATCTATCTATCTATCTATCTATCTATCTATCTATCGATTCTAGCTTTTCTGCTGCGTGAGGCGAAAATTGAAATGGCGCCCCCAAATTTTGATTGATACCCCATGACTGTTCTAAATCACTACCAGCCTCCTCAAACTGTTCCAGATGCACCGTTGCCTTGTACTCCCTTGGCATGCGCGGTGCAGCGATGAAGCCATGCAGAGTACAACTCGCTGCATGGTGCGTGCCCAAGTAGTACAAGGCGATAGCGCATCCGAGAAAGTTGTATCAGCCAGGGAGATGTCCAGGGGCGTAGCTAGGGGGGCAGGTGAGGCATGTGCCCCGGGCGCAACTTAGAGGGGGGCGCCAGCGCCACCTCCTCCTGCGCTATAATTGTACCTGTGTCTATAGGACACAGGTACAATTAGAAGCAATGAATAGCCGGGTACGTTCCATTCCCGGCTATTCAGCTCTTTTGTACCAGAGAAGCGGTATCGCGCTTCCGTCGCTGAAAGGCGCTGAGTCACAGGCAAAGTCATCCTGCTCAGCCAATCAGCGCCTTTCATAGACGCTTCATTCAACCCCCAGGAGAACTGCGCAGAAGAGAGCAGGTCTCCATGGCTGCCGAACGGCGTGGGAGCGGGATTAAGGTAAGTTTGAACATTTTTTTTTTTTATTGTAACAATAAAGTGTGTGGCTGTATTTACAGGGGGGGGGTTTATCTACAGGGGGCTTTATCTACAGGGTGGGCTTTATCTACATGGGGGGGCTTTATCTACAAGTGGGACTTTATATATGGGGGGGGGACTTTATATACGGGGGGACTTTATCTACGGGGGGGACTTTATCTACACGGGGGTGCTTTATCTATGGGGGGGACTTTATCTACTGGGGGGCTTTATCTACATGGGGGGCTTTATCTACGGGGGTGTCTATCTACAGGGGGGCTATATACTGGGGTGGGCTATCTATGGAGCACCATATACAGGAGTGGACTATATCTACAGGGGGGCTATATGCAGGGGTGGGCTATATCTACAGGGGGGCTATATACAGGGGTGGGCGATGTATGGAGCACTATATACAGGGGTGGGCTATATCTACAGGGGGGCTATATACAGGGGTGGGCGATCTATGGAGCACTATATACAGGGGCGGGCTATATCTACAGGGGGGCTATATACAGGGGTGGGCTATCTGTGGAGCACTATATACAGGGGTGGACTATATGTGGAGCACTATATACAGGGGTGGGCTATATCTACAGGGGGGCTATATACAGGGGTGGGCTATCTGTGGAGCACTATATACAGGGGTGGACTATATGTGGAGCACTATATACAGGGGTGGGCTATATCTACAGGGGGCTATATACAGGGGTGGGCTATCTGTAGAGCACTATATGGGGAGCTATTTGTGGGATACTATATACAGGGGTGGGCTATATAGGGGCACTATCTACAGGGGGCTCTACGGGGGCACTATCTACAGGGGGCTCTATGGCAGACACTATTTACAGCGGGCTATATGGGGGCACTATCTACAGAGGGCTCTATGGCAGACACTATCTACAGGGGGCACAGTGTGTGTGTGTGGGAAATGGTGTATGGTGCTATTATAATTAGAGGTGCAGTGTATGGCGCTATTATATTTAGGGGCGTAATGTGTGGTATAATGATAACTTTATCTTTATTTATAGGTGTAGAAATGTTGGAAAAGTGAGAAGCTGAAGACATCTGAGCGGCAAACTGCAGAAATGGGCTGTGACCGGGAGAAGACATCATAGAGGTCTGGACCGGATGGAGAAGAAAAGAATTAGAATCTGAGACGTCACCGGTGAGTCACTTAATGTAAATGTTCATTCTGCCTCTAATCAGCACTGTAGTCACTGTATGATCTGCAGCGAGATGATTATGATATGATTTATTTTTTGTGAAACAGCATCTCCCTGGAAACCATTTAGTGTGAACCTATATGTCAGGGGTTGCACTAAATTGAGCTGTATTTGTGCTGGTGCTGTATATATTTATTGAGCTTGGTTCTGGAGCTGTATATATGTATTGAGCTTGGTTCTGGAGCTTGGAGCTGTATATATGTACTGCAAACTCTTCTGGTGTTGTGTAGAGAACTATATTGCTTGTAAAATGTACAAATGTTTTTATGCTCGAGTTACATAAAAATAAATGTGGAAAAGAAATGACACGTTATTGATTGGTAGAGAAAACAAACACTGCGAGGGGGAAGGAGATGTCGGGAAAGAGGTTGGAGGGGGCGCCAAACTGAATCTTTGCCCCGGGTGCTGGAGAACCTAGCTACGCCTCTGGGGATGTCAATCAAACATGGAAAGGTGAGTTTGGAGACAGGACGATGTGACTCTTTAGGATAGCGGCACCGCCCCATGACCCTTTAATAAATAATTAGCATATAGTGTGTGCCATTTTAAAAGTTGAATTTATAGATTTTGCTGCATCAATAAAAAATATACAGGAAATGTTTGGAAATATTGTCAGGTCATGTATTACCGCATGGTGCCGGGTCAAGGAGTTTAAAACACCAGACAAGTTCCCATTAAATATACAATGAATTGAAACAATTCCATCTGCCCTGCAATTTTGTTATATATTATTATATAAATATAACCTATATAATTACAGCTCCAGAACCAAGCTCAATACATATATACAGCACCAGATCCAAGCTCAATACATAAATACAGCACCAGAACCAAGCTCAATGCATATATACAGCAACAGAACAAAGCTCAATACATATATACAGCACCAGAACCAAGCTCAATACATATATATACAGCTCCAGAACCAAGCTCATACATATATACAGTACCAGAACAAAGCTCAGTACATATATACAGCTCCAGAACCAAGCTCCTACATATATACAGCTCCAGAACCAAGCTCATACATATATACAGCACCAGAACCAAGCTCAATACAAATATACAACACCAGAACCAAACTCAGTACATAAATACAGCAACAGAACCAAGCTCATACATATATACAGCACCAGAACAAAGCTCATACATATATACAGCACCAGAACCAAGCTCAATACAAATATACAACACTAGAACCAAACTCAGTACATAAATACAGCATCAGAACCAAGCTCAATACATATATACAGCTCCAGAACCAAGTTCTGTACATACATACAACACCAGAACCAAGCTCAGTACATATATACAGTGAAAACAAAAGAAAGAGAGGATCCAGCGATGAGTGATATATGTGGGGAAACACAGTTTCCACTTTATTGAGATAAAAGCAAAAAAGCTCTAAAGAACACCAGGAGGAATGACAAGGTGGTAGGGATGGCAAGTAGATGAAAGCCTACGCGTTTCAAGCACTGGCTGTGCTCTTATTCATGGCTAGTTCGAGTGAGCTGCTGCAAGCCGTGAAGGTAAATATATCCTGAAACGTATGAGAGGCAGTGCCTGAATAATGACAACGCCCTCGGGTATGGTAATTTCGGGTGGGAGGTCAGACTCCCGTTAAACCATAGTAAAGAAACGATGAATCGATATATGGATGAAACTAATAAAGAAATACTGGATGAGTCAAAGATAGGGGCCAAAAATAAGGGCAGTATGGTAATATATATGATAATAACTATGTAACGTAATAATGACAGGATAAGATAGGCTTGCAGAGCGTCACCGGTCAATACCAATGAATATTAAAAGGTAAGGGAAAAGAAACCACAGAAAGAAATACATTCGAGACAAAAAAAGAGAAAAATAAACCGTGCTAGACATATGGAAACATAAAAAATGTGGTCACCGTAATAATAAAGAACGACACATTATAAACTGTAAATAGCACAAAAGTGTATACATTGGTAATAATAGAAGATAGCTGACTTGTTGATATAAGAGACCAATAATAATCAGAGACGGCGATATCCAGCAACTATACTCATAAAGATCTAAGACCGGGATATACTTAAATGTATACAAAATTAGTGCTAAATCTATGTCCTAAAAATAGCTAACAAAAGCTATATAATGGAAAAAATGATAAATGAATACATACATTGGTTATGATAATAGAAAATAGGTAACCATGTAAAAAATGTTACAAGCATAAAATGATGGACATAAAAACGGAATATCTTGGTTAAAGTGGCAGACTAGAAATATAAACGCATTGGAAAATCAACAGGAGTAAATACATCAAACTTACCGTTGAAGACTATACATAAGTTAGTATAAACAGTCGCATAATTAAGCTGTAATAATATTAACTGTATGTACATTATTCATAGCACAGAGGAAAGGGAATCTAAAGCGAAACAGTAATATCCCGAATAGAAGCACAAAACAGATATCTAAGTTGATATAAGGGGAATATATACAGTACCAGAACCAAGCTCCGTGCATATATACAGCACCAGAACGAAGCTCATTATATATATACAACACCAAAACAAAGCTCAGTACATATATATACAACACCAGAACCAAGCTCAGTACATAGATACTGCACCAGAACCATGCTCAGTGCATATATACAGCAACAGAACCAAGCTCATACATATACACAGCATCAGAATCAAGCTCAGTACATAAATACAACACCAGAACAAAGCTCAGTACATAGATACTGCACCAGAACCATGCTCAGTGCATATATACAGCAACAGAACCAAGCTCATACATATACACAGTATCAGAATCAAGCTCAGTACATAAATACAACACCAGAACCAAGCTGAGTACATATATGCAGCACCAGAACAAAGCTCAGTACATAAATAGAGCACCATAATCAAGCTCAATACAAATATACAGCATCAGAACCAAGCTAAGTACATAAATACAGCACCAGAATCATGCTCAGTACATAAATACAGCACCAGAACAAAGCTCAGTACATATATACAGTAACAGAACCAAGCTTAGTGCATTGTCTATGGCCACGGAGCGTCGT
Organism: Rhinoderma darwinii; assembly: GCF_050947455.1. NCBI lineage: Eukaryota > Metazoa > Chordata > Amphibia > Anura > Rhinodermatidae > Rhinoderma > Rhinoderma darwinii. The sequence goes on along the minus strand of NC_134688.1, from coordinate 13,581,820 downwards.
CCTGACTTACCCTCTGACGGCCGCGGCCATGGACGAGTGAGTTCCCGGCGGCATCTCCCTCCTGAGAGATGCCGGCACTTACTTCCTGGTCCGGACACTGTCTCACGCAGGGCGCGCGTGCACATCCTTAAAAGGCCAGTATGCGCACATTTGCAGAATACTGCAATTAGCCCAGAATGCTTCGGGACTATAAAAGGGGCTCTGCCCTCTAAATCCTTGCCTGAGCGTTGTTGTGTTACCTTAAGTTTGTCTTTGCAAATGGCGTCCTAGTGTTTTCCAGTTCCCAGTGTTACCCATTCCTGCTGCCTGTACCCTGTATCCCGTGCTACCTTGCCTCTGTGCCTTCAAGAGTTGGAGTCGTGTTGTGCCCTCCACTGCATCAATTGGGACGCACCCCACCGGATGTCTGTCGACTGTCGGAGCCTCATCTTAGCCTGAATCTACCGCTACTGTCTACATTGCCTCAGGTACCCTTTCTAAACTATAGACATGGCATTGTACCTGTTTGGCCAGCTGCTATCCCGCTATGTGGTACGGCCCAGTGGGTCCATGCCCCGCGCCGTGACACTCAGTACATAAATACAAGACCAGAACCGAGCTCAGTACATATATACAGCACCAGAACCAAGCTCAGTACATATATACAGCACCACAAACAAGCTCATGCATATATACACCAGAATCAAGCTCAGTAAATAAATACAAAGCCAGAACCAAGCTCATACATATATACAGTATCAGGACAACGCTCAATACATATATACACCAGAACCAACTCAGTACATAAATACAACACAAGAACCAAGCTCTGACACATATACAGTACCACAACCAAGCTCATACATATATACACCAGAACCAAGCTCAGTACATAAATTCAACATTAGAACCAAGCTCAGTACATAAATACAACACCAGAACCAAGCTCAGTACATAAATACAGAACCAGAACCAAGCTCAGTACATAAATACAATACCAGAACCAAACTTGGTACATAAATACAAACCAGAACAATGCTCAATACATATATACACCAGAACTAACTCGGTACATAAATACATCTCCAGAACCAAGCTCAGTACATAAATACAAGATCAGAACAAAGCTCAGTTTATAAATAGAGCACCAGTATCAAGCTCAGTACATATATACAGTACCAGAACAAAGCTCAGTACATATATACAGCACCAGAACTAGCTCAGTACATAAATATAGCACCAGAACCAAGCTCAGTACATAAATACAGCACAAGAACCAAGCTCAGTACATATATACAGCACCACAACAAGCTCAATACATATATACAGTACCAGAGCAAAGATCATACATATATACACCAGAGCCTAGCTCAGTACATAAATACAACACCAAAACCAAGCTCATACAAATATACACCAGAACCAACTTGGTACATAAATACATCTCCAGAACCAAGTTCAGTACATAAATACAAGATCAAAACCAAGCTCAGTTTATAAATAGAGCACCAGAACCAAGCTCAGTACATATATACAGTACCAGAACCAAGCTCAGTACAAATATACAGTACCAGAACAAAGCGCATACATATATACACCAGAGCCAAGCTCATACATATGTACAGTACTAGGACCAAGCTCAGTACATACAGTGGAGGAAATAAGTATTTGATCCCTTGCTGATTTTGTAAGTTTGCCCACTGTCAAAGACATGAACAGTCTAGAATTTTTAGGCTAGGTTAATTTTACCAGTGAGAGATAGATTATATTTAAAAAAAAAACAGAAAATCACATTGTCAAAATTATATATATTTATTTGCATTTTGCACAGAGAAATAAGTATTTGATCCCTTTGGCAAACAAGACTTAATACTTGGTAGCAAAACCCTTGTTGGCAAGCAGAGCAGTCAGACGTTTTTTGTAGTTGGTGATGAGATTTGCACACATGTTAGATGGAATTTTGGCCCACTCCTCTTTGCAGATCATCTGTAAATCATTAAGATTTCGAGGCTGTCGCTTGGCAACTCAGATCTTCAGCTCCCTCCATAAGTTTTCGATGGGATTAAGGTCTGGAGACTGGCTAGGCCACTCCATGACCTTAATGTGCTTCTTTTTGAGCCACTCCTTTGTTGCCTTGGCTGTATGTTTCGTGTCATTGTCGTGCTGGAAGACCCAGCCACGAGCCATTTTTAATGTCCTGGTGGAGGGAAGGAGGTCACTCAGGAATTGACGGTACATGGCTCCATCCATTCTCCCATTGATACGGTGAAGTAGTCCTGTGCCCTTAGCAGAGAAACACCCCCAAAACATAATGTTTCCACCTCCATGCTTGACAGTGGGGACGGTGTTCTTTGGGTCATAGGCAGCATTTCTCTTCCTTCAAACACGGCGAGTTGAGTTAATGCCAAAGAGCTCAATTTTAGTCTCATCTGACCACAGCACCTTCTCTCAATCACTCTCAGAATCATCCAGATGTTCATTTGCAAACTTCAGACGTGCCTATACATGTGCCTTCTTGAGCAGGGGGACCTTGCGGACACTGCAGGATTTTAATCCATTACGGCGTAATGTGTTACCAATGGTTTTCTTGGTGACTGTGGTCCCAGCTGCCTTGAGATCATTAACAAGTTCCCCCCGTGTAGTTTTCGGCTGAGCTCTCACCTTCCTCAGGATCAAGGATACCCCACGAGGTGAGATTTTGCATGGAGCCCCAGATCGATGTCGATTGACAGTCATTTTGTATGTCTTCCATTGTCTTACTATTGCACCAACTGTTGTCTCCTTCTCACCCAGCATCTTACTTATGGTTTTGTAGCCCATTCCAGCCTTGTGCAGATCTATGATCTTGTCCCTGACATCCTTAGAAAGCTCTTTGGTCTTGCCCATGTTGTAGAGGTTAGAGTCAGACTGAATCATTGAGTCTGTGGACAGGAGTCTTTTATACAGGTGACCATGTAAGAGCTGTCTATAATGCAGGCACCAAGTTGATTTGGAGCGTGTAACTGGTCTGGAGGAGGCTGAACTCTTCATGGTTGGTAGGGGATCAAATACTTATTTCTCTGTGCACAATGCAAATAAATCTATATAATTTTGACTATGTGATTTTCTGTTTTTTTTTTAATTATAATCTATCTCTCACTGGTAAAATTAACCTAGCCTAAAAATTCTAGACTGTTCATGACTTTGACAGTGGGCAAACTTACAAAATCAGCAAGGGATCAAATACTTATTTCCTTCACTGTATATACCGCACCACAACAAAACTCAGTACATAAATACAGCACCACAAGCAATCACATACATATATATACCAGAACCAAGCTCAGTACATAAATTCAACGCCAGAACAAAGCTCATATATATATATATATATATATATATATATATATATACAGGGTGGGCCATTTATATGGATACACCTAAATAAAATGGGAATGGTTGGTCATATTAACTTCCTGTTTGTGGCACATTAGTATATGGGAGGGGGGGGGGGAAACTTTTCAAGCTGGGTGTTGACCATGGCGGCCATTTTGAAGTTGGCCATTTTGTATCCAACTTTAGTTTTTTCAATGGGAAGAGGGTCATGTGACGAAGGCAGTCTGACCCCCAGACGAAGGCAGTTGCGCCGAAACGCGCGTTGGGGCAGACACATTGCCGTGCACTCACCTGGACGTTTAATGGGTACGTGCTCCATCATCATATGTTGTTCACATTTGTCCATATATTGATGTTATCCATTTATGGTATTATCTTTATACCTTTGAGTACTTCCCCTTTGACCATTTCATCTGGCATACATTTGTAGTCATTTTGTATTCATTTATATTTATGTACCGACGTACCCTCATTACCAGATTATACTCTTTGTCTACCTTAGACGTTACTTACCTTGTATAGTGCATGGTGTGCATGTCTTTTTTAACCTGTTGGTTGATGGATTATTTTTATTATTGTGTATTTATGTGTCATTTTCATTAAAGTACTTTTCTATTTTCTCATATGTTCTGGTCTTGTTGCATCTTTTCTCTTTTCGGTCATATGCAATGCTTTAGGATGCTTTATGGGTATACACCCCAGGATCTGGTTCATAATTGAATACATGCTTGCTGACGGCTGCATCTTTACTCTATCTGAACAATTTTAGATCCATGCTGTGTTTTTCGGTTATATATAAAGCTCAATACATATATACAGTACCAGAACAAAGCTCAGTACATATATACAGCACCAGAACAAGCTCAGTACATAAATACAGCACCAGATCCAAGCTCAGTACATAAATACATTACTAGAACAAAGCACAGTACATAAATACAACACCAGAACCAAGCTCAGTACATATATACAGCACAAATACAGCTCAATTTAGTGCAACCCCTGCCGTATAGGTTTGCAGAACGTAAAATTATAGTTCCCAGCATGGCCCGATTAATGGTAAGGATATGCTGGGATTTGCTATTACACCAAAAAAAAAAAATCATACCACCCACCATCTCGCTGCAGATCATACAGTGACTACAGTACTGATTAGGGGCAGAATAAAAACATTTACATTAAGTGACTGACGGGTGATGTCTTCTCAGATTCTAGTTGTTCTTTTTCTATTTTCTTCTCCATCCGGTCCAGTACTCTATGATGACATCTCCCGGCCACTGCCCATTATTGCAGTTTGCAGCACAGATGTCTTCAGCTTCTCAATTTTCAAACATTTCTGCACCTATAAACGAAGATAAAATTCTCATGGTGCCATACACTAAGCCCCTAAATATAATAGCACCATACACTGCACCTCTAATTTTAATAGCGCCATACACTGTGTAACACACACACACACACACACACACACACACACACACACACACACACAGTGCCCCCTGTATATAGTGCCCCCATAGAGCCCCCCTTATAGAGCATCCTGTATATAGTGGCCCACATAGAGCCCACTGTAGAAAGTGCCACACATAGAACCCCTGTTAGACAATGCCCCACATAAAGCCCCCTGTAGACAGTGGCCCACATATATAGTGCCCCCTATAGAGCCTCCTGTAGATACTCCCCCCATAGAGCCCCTGTAGATAGTGCCCCCTGTAGATAGTGCTCTACTTAGATCCCCCTGTAGATAGTGGCTCCATAGATCCCCCTGTAGAGAGTAGTCCCTGTAGATAGGGCCCCACATATAGCCCTTTTGTAGATGGCGCCCAACATATAGCTCCCCTGTAGTTAGTGCCCCACATATAGCTCCCCTGTAGTTAGTGCCCCATATATAGCCCACTAATGTAGATTGTTCCCCATATATACCCCCCTGTAGACAGAGACCCCTGTAGATAATGCCACTTTTAAGAGAGAAAAAAAACTTTACATACTCAATGCTGGCCTGCTCTCTTCTGAGCAGATCTGCTGGGGCTAAATGACGCCAGCGGCGCGATGACGTCTTTGTTGATAAAAGGCACTGAGTGGCAAGGCGCGTCATTCTGTCCTGCCAATCCGCGCCTTTCAACGACGCAAGTTGCACGATGACATCATCTAGCCACTTGCATCGTTGAGAGGCGCTGATTGGCAGGGTGCCCTGCCCTGACATTCAACGACACAAGCGGCACAATGACATCATCGCCCATGGCCGGAGGCTCCGCTAGCAGCCGCTATGGCTGCTACAGCGCAACGCCACTGAACACTACGGCAGAGCAGGGAGGTATCTCCCCACTCTGCCATTAAGCAAAAGACATGTATCCCCTATCCACAGGATAGGGGATACATGTGTGATCGTTGGCATTGATAAGGAGAACGGGGGACCGAAAGTCCCCTGAAGTTCTCCATCACAAACCTCGGACTTCCTGGGTCTGTGCCGGCAGCTCCGTAGAAATGAATGGAGCGTCGGTCGCGCTTGTGCGCATGCGTGACCAGCGCTCCTTTCATTTTTTATTGAGCTGCGCAGACTCCGGAAGTCAGAGGTTAGTCATGGAGAACGTCGCGGGACTTTCAGTCCTCCGTTCTCCTTATCGCTGCCAGCGATCACACAGGTATCCCCTATCCTGTGGAGATCCTGTGGATAGGGGATACATGTCTTTTGTAGGACACACTGTAGCTCAGATTTTTTTGGGGGGTTGGGGCTGCATGGCGTTACCTACAGGGGGGGGCTGTATAGCGTTACCTACAGGGGGGCTGTACAGCGTTCCCTACAGGGGGGGCTGTATAGCATTACCTATAGGGGGGCTGTATAGCGTTACCTACAGGAGGGCTGTATAGCATTACCTACGGGGGGGCTGTATAGCGTTACCTACAAGGGGGGCTGTATAGCGTTACTTACAGGGGGGGCTGTATAGCGTTACTTACAGGGGGCTGTATAGCGCTACCTACAGGGGGGCTGTATGGCGTTACCTACAGGGGGGCTGTATGGCGTTATCTACAGGAGGGCTGTATGGCGTTATCTACTGGGGGGGCTGTATGGCGTTATCTACAGGGGGGGCTGTATGGCGTTACCTACAGGGGGCTGTATGGCGTTATCTACAGAGGGGGCTGTATGGCGTTCTCTACAGAGGGGGCTGTATGGCGTTATCTACAGGGGGGTCTGTATGGTGTTATCTACAGGGGGGGTCTGTATGGCGTTATCTACAGGGGGGGTCTGAATGGCGTTATCTACAGAGGGGGCTGTATTGCGTTCTCTACAGTGGGGGCTGTATGGCGTTATCTACAGGGGGGCTGTATGGCGTTATCTACAAGGGGGGGTTGTGTGACACCCAGGGGAGGGGGGGCCCCAGTCAAAAGTTTGCTATGGGGCCCAGTCTTTCCTAGTTACGCCCCTGCATCTAGCCATCTATCCCATATCTATCTATCTATCTATCCATCCATCTATCTCATATCTATCTATCTATCTATCTATTATCTATCATCTATCTATCTATCTATCTATCTATCTATCTGTCTGTCTGTCTGTCTGTCTGTCTGTCTATCTATCTATCTATCTATCTATCAGGGACGTCGCTATCACCGGACCACCAGTGCCCAAGCCCCAAATTTTGGCCCGGTGCCCCTGATTCCTGGGCTACTGCCAGTACAGGGTTTTGTATTTGGATGGGTATTATCCCCGTACAATTTATATATAATATGTTGGAGTAATTCACACAGTACAGGGTTTGCAGCGTTCGCCTCTATAGAAAAACTATAGTAACTAGGGCCTATGTCACTAAATACACGGGCCCATGTTACTATAGTAACGACACAAATACCCTCCTTCCCGAGGCAGCGGAAGTCCTTACGTCTTATCGCGTAATGACGCTGTGTGACGCGCATGACGTCACGACGCTGGATGGTGTCGAGACATCCGCTGCACCAAAGAGCTGGGTAAGTGTAACATCATTACTGCCTGCTGGGGTCCTGTATCTAAGCCTGCCTTGTGGTAAGCTTAGATATATAGTCCAACAGACCGTATCACACATGGGCCCTGTATCTAAGGCCCTGTAGATACAAAATAGCAGCAGAAGTCTAGCATTACCAGGGTGGGAAGGGCCACTGTTTTTGACCTTTCCCAACCTAATTACACCAGACTGCGGCCGTCGCAGTACGCGACTATCACTACAGATGGTCGGGTACTGTATCACACCCGGCTCTTCCCGGTACCCCTGGTGGCGGTGCGTAACCGGGCTAATAATGAGGGTTAGTGTTAGCCTCTGCATCGGCTAACATTAAGCCCGCCTTAGTTATGGACGCTGTCAATCAGCCAGCTTTGCTTGGGGCCCCATAAATGCCAAATTTGCCCCTGAGGGTTAGTACAAGGATACTTACTGCTGGAGCCCTATATCCAAGGCTACATTCACACGAGAATCACAAATTAAAAAACGTGCGTAAATCTGGTCATGTGCGTTGCGTTTTGCATCAGTGTGCTTTGCATGTGGTATGTGTTTTTCACGCACTCGCAAGCCCTTTTTTTTTTAAGTGTAATTGATGTGTGAAAATCACGGACAGCACACGGATGCCGTCCGTGTGCTGTCGGTGATTTTCACGCACCCAATGACTTCAATGGGCGGCTAGGTGTGTGAAATATAGGACATGCAGTGAGATTCACGCAACAGACAATCGCTGTGTGAAAACTCACGCATGTGTGAATAACCCCATTGTTTCAACGTACAGCACACGAACGAGAATCACGCTCGTCTGAATGAGCCCTAAGCCTATCATGTGTGATACTGTCTGCTGGGGCCATGTATCTAAGCCTATCATGTGTGATACTGTCTGCTGGGGCCATGTATCTAAGCCTATCATGTGTGATACTGTCTGCTGGGGCCATGTATCTAAGCCTATCATGTGTGGTACTGTCTGCTGAGACAATGCATCCAATTTTATCCAGCGGTGCAACTATAGGAGTCTTATAGATATGCTATCTCCGATATGTATGTAAAAATTTATTTTTTTATTTTTTTAGGGGGGTAAATATACATCTCGGGGCTTGTGCCCCTGATGTTTAAGACCCTAGCAACGCCCCTGCTATCTATCTATCTATCTATCTATCTATCTATCTATCTATCTATCACATATCTATCATCTATCTATCTATCTATCTATCTATCTATCTATCTATCTATCTATCTATCTATCTATCTATCTATCTATCTATCTATCTATCTATCACATATCTATCATCTATCTATCTATCTATCTATCTATCTATCTATCTATCTATCTATCTATCTATCTATCTATCTATCTATCTATCTATCTATCTATCACATATATCTATCTATCTCATTATCTATCTATCTATCTATCTATCTATCTATCTATCTATCTATCTATCTATCTATCTATCTATCTATCTATCTATCTATCTATCTATCTATCTATCTATCTATCTATCTATCTATCTATCTATCTATCTATCTATCTATCTAGGGATAGGGATAGGGATACTCTCCTTAGACCTAAAACAACTAAAATACAAACTGATCGTATCCCATTTATATCTACATATACGGACCAGAGTAAGGCCATTACGGACATCATCAGACGTCATTGGCCTATGTTGAAGAATTGTTTGACACATATCCCAGAATTTTCGAGATATCCACTGCTATCATATCGCAGATCTCAAAGCCTCAGGGACAGATTGGTGAAAACTGATGTTGGGTCCCTTAAACCCACTGGACAAACATATTTGACTAAACCCAAGGTTGGGTGTTTCCCATGTTTGAACTGTATAAACTGTAGTCACATGCTAAAAGGTCCAACTCTTATACATCCTACTACACAAAGAAATTTTCAAATTAGACACTATCTAACATGTAACACAGATGTCGTCATTTATGTTCTACGATGTCCCTGTCATCTATTATATGTGGGTGAAACCACACTTGAGTTGAAAATCAGACTAAATCAGCATAGATACACGATTAGGAAAAAACGTTTGGACTTACCTGTTTCGAAACATTTTTCGGAGATGGGCCATACGGAACATCAACTAAAATTTTGGATCTTGGATCATATTCCTCCCCTGAGACGAGGTGGTAATAGGATTACACTATTAAAAACTAGGGAGTTACAATGGATTAAGAGGCTCAATACCCTTAAACCAAATGGACTTAATGTCGATTATGTGTTGAGTGGAGTGGTGTGAGTTCTCCTTCGTTCCATCATACCCCATTATGTGGATCCGCTTGATATTTTTATTAGTAGATATAAATACTAACATGTTGATTCATAGGGTTATTACCTTTTGAGATACTAATATTATTATCTTCTTCTTTTTACTCTAGAGCGTTCTTTTGAACTTGTTGGAAGATCACCTCTACGGACGAAGAACATCACGATTTTTTCTATATATCAATACTTTTGAAAAAAAATAATAATAAAATAATGAAAAAAATTTTTTTAAACATTTTTTTGCATTGTATTCTTTTACGGATATCATATTGTGAAACTATATAAAATATTATACTATTACATATATTCTGCCATGTTATCTCTAGAGGGTGTAAAAAATATACAGACTGTGATCAATTTTTGTATTGAGAGGTTTTGGACGTGTATGAGGTATACGATATTCACTTTGAAGTTCAAAAAAGCATATATAGGGGTCAGGGGGAGCAACATGACATTGAGGCATATGACATGTCTTCATTGTCTATGTTCCTCCAATATTGGGGTGGAGATGGGCATTTATAAAATGGCCATTGACCAACCTATATACTCCAGTGTTCATTAAAGTATTTTAAATCCTGAATGTGAATGGGGTTATACCACCGCGTTCTTACCTCCCTCCCATCTTTATTTTGGATGTCTTATTCAGATATCCGTTGAGATATATATGCACTCTCTACAGATATAGTCTTAATCTAGATCGGGAGCGATATTGTCCCTATATAGGTATGTTCTGGCATTTTGTACATACCTTTCTTGATATATTCCCTATTACGAGATATTTTTCCCTATTCAAAAATGGCTGCGTCGCGTCTGCGCTCTTCTGCGCATGCGCGATCCACATACCGGATATCCGTAATATCTAGTACATTGCAAAACTCCTACGCATGCGCAATAGCGCTTCCTTACATATCGCCATGGCGGCGCCGTGATGCTATATCCCAAGAGGTGATTTCCTGTTTTAATCTGTTTTTAATACACACACATGATACGCACAGGTGCGGACACCATCTTTAATTGGATATTTTAACTGTATTATAGGTTTTAGACATGTATACTGTTGATTATTCATCTTATTCTTACACTATATGTTTGACATTACTGTGTTATTTGGCACTATATATTTATTACTCTATTTATATTATGCTGATATATACTTTTTTTCTGATTGCTATTGATTCACTGATTTAATTGTCACTATGTTATATACTTGGAATGTATCACATGTTATTTGCTTGAGAAAGGCTCTAGAGGATAGAGCTGAAACGTTGCACGCACAGGGGGCAATAAATACACCCTTTATCATATTTTCTGCGGAGTGCTGCCTCTTTTTTGGATACTATTGGAATTGAAACGTGGTCTGTTCCTGAGGAGTTGCACCCACCGTATACTGGTGCTGCTGGATATATTTGTTTAACTATCTATCTATCTATCACATATCTATCATCTATCTATCTATCTATCTATCTATCTATCTCATATCTATCTATCTATCTATCTATCTATCTATCTATCTATCTATCTATCTATCTATCTATCTATCTATCTATCTATCTATCTATCTATCTATCTATCTATCTATCTCATATCTATCTATCTATCTCATATCTATCTATCTATCTATCTATCTATCTATCTATCTATCTATCTATCTATCTATCTATCTATCTATCTATCTCATATCTATCTATCTATCTATCTATCTATCTATCTATCTATCTATCTATCTATCTATCTATCTATCTATCTATCTATCTATCTATCTATCTATCTCATATCTATCTATCTATCTATCTATCTATCTATCTATCTATCTATCTATCTATCTATCTATCTATCTATCTATCTATCTATCTATCTCATATCTATCTATCTATCTATCTATCTATCTATCTATCTATCTATCTATCTATCTATCTATCTATCTATCTATCTATCTCATATCTATCTATCTATCTATCTATCTATCTATCTATCTATCTATCTATCTATCTATCTATCTATCTATCTATCTATCTATCTATCTATCTATCTATCTATCTATCTATCTATCTATCTATCTATCTATCTATCTATCTATCTATCTATCTATCTATCTATCTATCTATCTATCTATCTATCTATCTCATTATCTATCTATCTATCTATCTATCTATCTATCTATCTATCTATCTATCTATCTATCTATCTATCTATCTATCTATCTATCTATCTATCTATCTATCTATCTCATATCTATCTATCTATCTATCTATCTCATATCTATCTATCTATCTATCTATCTATCTATCTATCTATCTATCTATCTATCTATCTATCTATCTATCTATCTATCTATCTATCTATCTTTCTATCTAATATCTATCTATCTATCTATCTATCTATCTATCTATCTATCTATCTATCTATCTATCTATCTATCTATCTATCTATCTATCTATCTATCTATCTCATGTCTGTCTGTCTGTCCGTCCGTCCGTCCGTCCGTCCGTCCGTCTGTCCATCTATCATCACATATCTATCCATCCATCACAAAACAGGCAAATAATATTTAAGGGCAATTTTCCCCATGAAGACCATCCAATACTCAGAATAAAACCCATCACTTGTAGAATAGATAATAAATAGAGGCACATTGTGTATTAATAATAACAGCGTCGGCTCATAATTCGCTGCAATGGAGAATAAAAGAGGCAATTTAGCCGTGTAAATAACAAACACATCAAGCGCATTCCACGAATGGTAAGAATAAAATACGTTGATGTAACAATTAATAGACGGAATTACTCCAACAAACAAATGAACATGTGCGCGGCACAAAGAGGCGAACACAGAAACAGCTGGGAACGAGTGAAAGACAACATTTAATAACACAGAAATTAGGGAAATAGCGTCGTCTACAGTAAATCCATCTGGAGCTGGAGGAGCGGAATATGTTCCAAATTTAAGAAACGCGTTTCAAGGTAAGCGCTTATCAATAACAGCACGTTTTACAGGTGGGATACATTTCAGGGTCACGCTGCAGGGCAGAACCTGGGGTTTATTTATGCTATAAATCAAAAACACGATCCATAAAAGTAAAATGGAAAAGAGAAAAAAACTAAATCTAACGTAAGACTTTTATAAACTGAGGGATCTTGTATGGAGTCTGGTGAAATCTAAAACTCTGTTAAATGAGTTAGGTGCGTGTTTCTCAGATAGATAGATAGATAGATAGATAGATAGATAGATAGATAGATAGATAGATAGATAGATAGATAGATAGATAGATAGATAGATAGATAGATAGATAGATAGATAGATAGATAGATAGATAGATATGAGATAGATAGATAGATAGATAGATAGATAGATAGATAGATAGATAGATAGATAGATAGATAGATAGATAGATAGATAGATATGAGATAGATAGATATGAGATAGATAGATAGATAGATAGATAGATAGATAGATAGATAGATAGATAGATAGATAGATAGATAGATAGATAGATAGATAGATAGATATGAGATAGATAGATAGATAGATAGATAGATAGATAGATAGATAGATAGATAGATAGATAGATAGATAGATAGATAGATAGATATGAGATAGATAGATAGATAGATAGATATGAGATAGATAGATAGATAGATAGATAGATAGATAGATAGATAGATAGATAGATAGATAGATAGATAGATAGATATGAGATAGATAGATATGAGATAGATAGATATGAGATAGATAGATAGATAGATAGATAGATAGATAGATAGATAGATAGATAGATATGAGATAGATAGATAGATAGATAGATAGATAGATAGATAGATAGATAGATAGATAGATAGATAGATAGATAGATAGATAGATAGATATGAGATAGATAGATAGATATGAGATAGATAGATAGATATGAGATAGATAGATAGATAGATAGATAGATAGATAGATAGATAGATAGATAGATAGATAGATAGATAGATAGATAGATAGATAGATAGATAGATATGAGATAGATAGATATGAGATAGATAGATATGAGATAGATAGATAGATAGATAGATAGATAGATAGATAGATAGATAGATAGATAGATAGATAGATAGATAGATAGATAGATAGATAGATAGATAGATAGATAGATAGATAGATAGATAGATAGATAGATACAGAAACAAAAAAAGGATCCAGCAGCACTGGTTAAAGAGTGTGGGTGCAGGCCCCAGAGAGCAGACCAAAGCTCTCAATATCAACAGTGATCAAAAAAGTAGGCAGCACACCATCGGATTTAGTGAAAAAGAGGGTACTTTATTAACCCTAAGTGCGACGTTTCAGCTCTATCCACTAGAGCCTTTCTCAAGCAAATGACAAGTGGAACAGCAGTGGTATAAAACAGGTTCACAATTGAAACAATTAATAACAGTAATCAAATACAAATCAGAACATACTGTATAGAGATGTAAATATAGTGTAAACAAATCAATAGTGATAATATATCGATGCACATACAGACAAAGAGCAATAGTACAAAAGGTGCTGAGGGATACACTAACGCATTAATGCATCTAATATGTGTAAATGGTGATAATATCCACACATGTGTACATAATCATGATCAAAACAAGTTAAAAACAAGGGGATATCACCTGGGGATGTTAGATCATTCAGCCGCCATAGCGGCGTCCACGAGGCGCAACCGCGCATGCGCGGACATATGACTGAGGGCGAAGGTCACCCAAGACGAGTGACATACTCGGCGCATGCACACTGCGCAAATAAGTGTATCGGCGCCATCTTAGGTACTGGCTGTAAAGAGGTAAAGGCAATTACTAGGTAACATGCCTAAAAATCAAACAGATACTGGTGAACCGAACGAGGACAAAGGTGGTAGACATAAAGGTCCCCAGATATCATGGACCCCGACATTTAGATAAATGGATATTATCACCATTTACACATATTAGATGCATTAATGCGTTAGTGTATCCCTCAGCACTTTGTGTACTATTGCTCTTTGTCTATATGTGCATCGATATTTTATCACCATTGATTTGTTTACACTATATTTACATCTCTATACAGTATGTTCTGATTTGTATTTGATTACTGTTATTAATTGTTTCAATTGTGAACCTGTTTTATACCACTGTTGTTCCACTTGTCATTTGCTTGAGAAAGGCTCTAGTGGATAGAGCTGAAACGTCGCACTTAGGGTTAATAAAGTACCCTCTTTTTCACTAAATCCGATGGTGTGCTGCCTACTTTTTTGATCACTGTAGATAGATAGATAGATAGATAGATAGATAGATAGATAGATAGATAGATAGAGAGAGATAGATAGATAGATAGATAGATAGATAATGTCCGTGGCTGCGGGCTGTCAGCTCCGGTCCCCTCCTGACAGCCGCAGCCAAGCCAGCGCTCATTCCACTCTCCTCAGCCGTATCCTGTAGGGAGCGCGCGCACGCTCGTGCCCGCTCTTAAAGGGGCAGCGTGCACCGAAACTTTTGACGAACTTTGACCCGTGAGTACCCTGGACTGTAAGAGGGGTCCAGCCCCCTGCTTCGATGCCTGAGCGTTGTTGTTGTTCCCTAGTTTGTCTATGTGATGGCCTCCTAGTGTGTTACCTGTTCCTGTACCTGTTCCAGTTCCTGTTCCTAGCATTCCATACCACCCTGTTCGAGCACTGTGCTGTGCCAAAGTCGTGTCGTGCTGTATCCACGTCTGACCTGCCTCACCTCGCCTGACGTCTACCTGCTGCCTAGTCCTAGCCAAGCCTGCCCTGCTGCTATCTGAGCTGCCACAGGTACCTATACGAACTATAGACATTCACCTGCGCCCTGTTGGCCAGCTGCCTTACCGCCAAGGCGGTACGGCCCAGTGGGTCCACAGACCCTTCGTGACAGATAGATAGATAGATTATGAGATAGATATGTGATTGATAGATAGATTAGATAGATAGATAGATAGTGTCATGTCCATGGCCGCGGGCCGTCAGGTTCACTCACCTCCTGAAGGCCGCAGCTATGGGTCTGCGAGCACTGGTCCCAGTCTCCTCCTCAGGGCCAGTGCGCACCGGAGTTTAATGTCTAAATTAGCCCATGTGTACCCTGGACTATAAGAAGGGCCCAGCCCATTCCTCCCACGCCTGAGCGTTGTTGTCGTACCCTAAGTATATCTAGCAAATGGTCTCCTAGTATTTCCCAGTTCCAAGTGTTCCCCGTTTCTGTTCCTGTATCCCATGCTATCCTGGTCAAGTGCCATGCTGAGCTGCAGTATTCCAAGCCTGTCCTGCTACACCACGCCTGACGTCTGCCTGCTGCCTAAGTCCCAGCCGAGCCTGTCATTGCTACTTTCCGAGCTGTCGCAGGTACACTATACGAACTATAGACTGTGACCTGCTTCCTGTTGGCCAGCTGCCATACCGTCAAGGCGGTATGGACCAGTGGGTCCACGCACCCAACGTGATAGTACGCTCAGGCCATGGACCCCGCTAGTCGATCCAAGACCAAGATGACGTCACAAGAGATGCGGACGGATATGCTGGACCTCCGGTCTCGAAAGGACCAACTCTTCCAGGCCTTGAACATTTTCGCACGTCGCAAGGAGCCACATGCTACCGTTCCTCCTACTACACCTAAGTGTCGCTAAATGCAGTCCGGCGGCTCAGTTAGCAGCGTTTGGCAGACACACATGTCAAGATTGGGCAGCCCCTTTTTAGATAGTGCCACAGTGCCCTCTGTGGATGCTGCCACATAGTCCTCTGTAGATACTGTCACAGTGCCCTCTGTAGATAATGCCACAGTGCCCTCTGTAGATAATGCCACAGTGCCCTCTGTAGATAATGCAACACACCCCTAGATAATGCCAGTGTCCACTGTACATACTGCCACAGTGCCATTTGTAGATGCTGCCACAGTGCCCTCTGTAGATGCTGCCACAGTGCCCTCTGTAGATGCTGCCACAGTGCCCTCTGTAGATGCTGCCACAGTGCCCTCTGTAGATGCTGCCACAGTGCCCTCTGTAAATACTGCCACAGTGCCCTCCGCAGATGCTGCCACAGTGCCCTCTGCAGATAATGCCACACACACCCCAAGTAGATAACTCCATTGGGGCTTCCTCTAGGAGTGGAATCCCCAGCCAGAGCGTTGCCGACGCTTTGGCTGGGAATTCCTCTACTGTTGGAGCCCCTGACGTCACTTTCCATACACTGTGACGTCAGGGGATCATCCTGGACCGGAATGTGATATCAGGGGCAACCCCAGAGCCGGAGTCCTGGAGCAGAGCACTAGTATAGGCTCTGCACTGGAACTCTGGGGAAGCCATTAACATCAGTGTCCATATATGGACAGTGATGTCAGGGGCTTGCCCAGAGCTGGAGTCCCGGAGCAGAGCCGCTTCTAACACTCTGCCTGGGATTCCAGCTCTGCTCCTGACATCACTGTCCATATATGGACATGGATGTCGGGGGCAACCCCAGAGCTCGAGTCCCGGGCAGAGCGCTAGTTGACTCTTCCTGGGACTCCAGCTGTGCTCCTGACATCACTGGGACTCCTGCTCCGGGGAAGCCCCTGACATCACTGTCGATGTATGCAAAATGGAAAAAGAGGCAGCACTCCACAGATCAAAGTAGCAAAATTTGTATTCACTCATCAGTGAAAAAGGTGCAATGTTTCAGCTGCTCAATGCAGCCTTTGTCAAGCCTTTGGATACTGTCAATGTATGGACAGTGATATCAGGGGCTTCCCCAGAGTCCCAGAGCAGAGCCTATACTAGCGCTCTGCCCGGGACTCCAGCTCTGGGGAAGCCCCAGACATCGCTGTCCATATGTGGACAGCGATGTCAGAAGATTCCACAGAGTCCCGGAGTAGAGCCTATACTAGCGCTCTGCAGGGGACTCCGGCTCTGGGGAAGCCCCAGACATCGCTCTCCATTGAAGGACAGCGATGTCAGGGAATTCCAGAGTCCCGGAGCAGAGTCTGTACTAGCGGCTCTGTGTCCCGCGGGCCGAAGATGACAGCCCCGCGGGCCGAGTACTTGAGACCCCAGTTATAGGAGGATACCAGACAGCAGCACATACAACCATATGTACTGGACTAGTAGAGTCACAGTATCTAAGTGTATATATTAATATGAAAAGGGTATAAGGGACATGGAGATTATCACGGTCCCATTGAATCTATAAACAATTGTATCAGGTGGGAATCCTTATGAAGTACAAGGAAGGTTTCCCTGTCCAACAGATGTATGTATAGTAAACATATATGTATAATAGCAGCGTACCCATGGTGACTAAATTGCTGTCTGGCGTAACACCCAGGTGTGCGTTTCAGCTGGGGGTGGTGCCAGAGAGGTATTTATGTGCCAGTGAACCAATAAAAATGATTGTCACACTAACCTGTGATGTAAGTGATAATCAACGTAGCAGATGACATAAGACGCGACATGCGTCCCAACGGCCCAGAGTAAAGACATCCAGGCAGTCAGTGATGACGTCGGACACCGCGACGCACAAAGCGTCACATGTTTGGCGCATCACATGACCGCAGATGAAATTAGCTACCGCGCATGCGCTGCCATCTCTCCTACCTGAGGGACCAGCGCAATATAATTTGTGCAGGGCGCTCAGGATGGAGCAATGAATAGAAGCGATCAAAACCGGACCACGTCTGTTAGACGAAAGAGCAGCACCACATCAAAGGTCAGCGCCTCCACATGCCACAACACACAATTCACATTCAATACATAGTGTAACAGCCATAAGAATTTATCATATATATAACATGCAATAACATATGGTCAGATACATATTGCAAAGAACTGTCCCTATCCTTTCCCTAACCCCCAGAAATAAATACATCAATTGAAATGGCGGTAAAATACACCACTTTTTTTTTACAATTAATTGGAGTTTTGTAATCTTACAAAAGATATAAAGAAATAAAATAAAGAATTATAATAAAAATTATGCGTAAAGTGAAATGTATAAAGTACAAAGATCCCCAAAATACTGTGACGAATCAAAAATATTTTTGTTTTTATATATATATATATATATATATATATATATATAGGTTGAACCCGGCACACAAATTCTCATTAAAACCCAAAGGTTGAACTTGGCCCCAAATATAGCGGTTAGCCGCTACCAACACAAGCAGCGCCAACTACTGGATACTCCAGACACCAGGAGGAATAAGTGCCTGATGAAGGTCTAAATTTCGACCGAAACATCGCTCTAAAACCTCTGGCATCAACTAATGATAAAATAAAAATTGTAAGATTTGCAAGAATCACGAATTTGTGTGCCAAATACTTCTTATGTTACGTAATTGGGTTGGGACCCTATTCGTGCACATACCCAGGTCTTGTGCGCTCTGAACTACCACATACCAAAGGTTGAACCGTTTTAAGTTTCCAAATCCATCGGGCCTCTAATCGCAACGATTTTTTCATGAAAGACCCACCCCTCAAATACATTTCCACATGGTCAATGCCCATAACACGGAAAGATTTGGATTCCCATCTATGGTGGAGAAAGAAGTGTCTAGGTATGGTTTTCAAGTGCTCCACCATTTCAGGTTTGGTTCCCCTGGCTGCCTCAATCCCATTAACATGTTCCCTGGTCCTTACCATATGATCTCTTGTGGTCAAGCCGACGTATATCTTGGGACAGGGACATTGGGCACAGTAGATCACTCCCTTGGTGTTGCACGTAATAGGCCACGTAATCTTATACTTCATCACACCTGCCGAGCCAAAAAATTCCTCATTGGTATCAACATTTGACCAGGCAATACAATGTCCACACGGCCGACAACCCCATCGTGGTTTGCCTGCTCCAAATATTGGTCTTCTCCCCGAAGGGTTATGATGACTATGAACCAATCTATCACGCAAGGTCCTCGCCCGTCTAGAGGCAACAACCGGTCTCGGAGGCAAAACCTCCGCCAAGACAGGATCAGTCTGCAATATGGGCCGGTACTTAGATAGGCATGGTGTCATTTCTCCCCATCTATCATGATAAGTTGTCACAAGGGAAGATTTTTTGGCTGTAGGTTGAAGAAGTTGTGATGGTGTTGCTTTACGAGCTCCACTGTATGCCCTCCATATACACTTCTTACTGTATCCCCTGTCCAGGAACCGCTGTTTTAGAATGGATGATTGCCTCTCAAAATCTGCCTTTTCATTCGGAAAAATTGACCTGTAGGAATGGCTTGAATCATGTCTTGAATGTGAGGATGAAGCATGCAAATACGAATTAATTGCAGTCTCCTTCCTATGGACATCCGTCTCTATGTATCCATCATGATCACGCTTTATAAGCACATCCAGGAAGTCAATCACCATATCCTCAATTTTTCATGTTAGTCGGATGTTTAAATCGTTGTCATTCAATTCTGTCACAAAAGAGGACTTATTGTGATGTGGAAGCATGGAGGAATAACAACAGGTCAACTACGAAGCGGTAGACCACGCAAACTCACAGGCGGGGCTGCAGAGTGCTAAGGCATGTGGTGTATAAGAAATTGCCTATCCTCTGCTGTATCACTCACTACAGAGATCTGCACGGCCTCTGGAAGTGACATCAGCACCAGAACTGTATGTCCGGCGCATCATGATATGGGTTTCTATGGTCGCTGCACACAAGCCTAAGATCATTATGCACAATGCCAAGCGGTGGCTGGAGATGTGTAAAGCACGCCACCACTGGAAAGCGTGTTCTCTGAAATAATGAATCATGGCTCACTATCTGGCAGTGTGTTGGAGGAATCTGGGTTTGGCGGATGCCAGGAGAACGATACCTACCGGAATACATAGTGCCTACTGTGACATGTGGGGGAGGAGGGATAATGGTCTGGGGCTGTTTTTCAAGGATTAGCCCCTTAATTTTATTGAAGGGTTAATACTACAACATACAAAGACATTGCACACAATTGTCGTTGCAAACTTTGTAGCAACAGTTTGGGGTTCTGCCCTTTCGTGTTCCAGAATGACTGCCCCTGTGTAGATAGCGAGCTCTAGAAAGACATGGGGTGAGAAGTTTGGTGTAGAGGAACTAGAGTGGTTGAACAGACCCCGGACCTCCGCCACATCCAACATCTTTGGGCTGAATTGGAACGCCGATTGTAAGCCAGATTTTGTCCCCTAACATCAGCTCCTGACCTCACAAATGCACCTTAGGATTAAAATGCACAAATTTCAACAGACACACTCCGAAATCTTGGAGTGGGGGTTCAGCCAATTTTGGTAAAATTTGCAGAAAATGTAATGTCTATGATGATCTATACACATTGGATCCCTGGCATATTACACATAAATTGGCTTAGATCTATTAACAAATATGTCAACCAAATAGATTAGAAGAAAGGGCTTTGTTTTTTTTTTTTTCCCAGAAACAGCGGCACTCTTTATCCATTGGCTGTTTTTGGTTTTGCAGTTCATCTCAATTTAGGTTGCAAGACCAGACACAGCCAATGGGTAAGAGTGGCACTATTTTTGCTGATCCTGCAGTTGAAGAATTCTGTATTTCCAGACAGCTTCATATTTCCACTGTGCATGCTGCAGTTTTAGGCCCTGTTCACACAGAGTTTTTTGCCCTACAGAAAAAATCTGCCTCAGAATTCCTTCAGTAATTTTGAGGCAGATTTTGAACTGCTTACGCTTTTTTCCGCGGTTTTCTGCATTTTTCCCGGCGTTTGCCTGCTAATGCAAGAATTGCAGGCAGAAAACTCTGCGAAAAATGCTTGAAAACGAGCGCCGTGGGTTTTTTCTGCCTCCCGTTGATTCAATTGGAGGTGGGAGACAGAGACCGCAGCAAGAAAGGACATGCTATAAGAAAAGAAAGGAAACGCCTCCGCCTCTCATTAAAATCAATGGGGGCGAATTTGGCCATTTTGACGTGGTTTCTGCGTCAAAATCACCAAAAAAAAAACTCAGTGTGAACAGGGCCTTAAAATCTCAATCATATGAGTCTCTCTGCACAGCCGCTGCAATGAGATTGTACGGCGCAAGACTTGAATCAGGTTTATTGTGACGTAGTAAAAAGGGGGCAAGTCAACCAAGCTTAGTAGGGCCTGTTTATAGAGCAGCGAGGACTCTTCCATGTTAAGGTTACCGCTGGCACCCTTTCGTGACGCGATCTACTGTGACAGTCGCTAATTGCCAATCTCTGGAAATACTTGGAAAGTTGCTTGTGCCAAGTTAAAGATGTGCACCCAATCAATAGAAGTCCAGCCAAGATCAAGGCAGAGATGGATTGGCAGCATGGTGGCTCACTGGTTAGCACTTTTTCTTTGAAGCACTGCGGTCTTGGGTTGGAATCCGACCAAGTGTAGAAAATTACCCATCTGAAATCTCTAATGTATGGCCACATTATGCTGAAATTTCTGTTTTCTGCAGCTCACTGGTAAGTTTTTCGGTGTAGACTGGGACAGAGTCAGCAGAGTCATCTCATTATTGTTAGAGCGTAGGGGAGTTAATGACATCCCTATTGTACTGCTGGAGGCCTAGATAAGGCAGAATAGTAACATTATACACACAGAAAAGGTTATGTACGCAGCTTCCTTGTCATCCGCTGGTCTTTGGGGATGGTGCTGTACGCCATCTCAATGACAGCCATTCATAATCCCAGATTATTGTTTTTTTGGTAATTGGGGGGGGGGTGGGCTAGAGAACATATGCAGTTTCCTCCTCCTCCGGTCTTATCGCCTCCTAAACTTTCTTGTTTCTAATATTTTCAACATTCATGATTTGTAAATCTGTAATTGATTGAAACTTCCTAACAATGGTTTATGGAAAACCCTAAAACTATATGAGAATTGTCTTACAAGCCAGATTAAATTTCAGCTTGGTATTTACCTTCCTTTTATTACATTCGCCACCGAATAAGAGCCATATATTCCCGCATATGTATAAAATGTCACTTGATCCGCTTGTTCTTTATGGAACGCCGTTTAATCGAATATTTGCTTCCCTGTAATTCCCTAGTAAAATTTATAAGGCACAAGCTCGCAGGCTGAAATTAAAACTGCCTCCTGTGTCCGGGTCTATTGGCCCCAGAACACGTCGAAGCTGCAAATGATTTGAAAAGAAGATTTTTTTTTCCGGCCGTCTCAGTTTGGCTTTAAGGAGAAACAGAATCCATAGCGCCATAAATCATAAATCAAATACATTATTAATTGGAAATCCACAACTCACGCCACTGGATAGAGCGGACCCCCTACGTCACTATACTGCTACGTTCACACACGGCGGATACGCTGCGTAAAGGTACACAGCGCATCTCCCTGTTGGCCGCAGGTTATTCCAGGCGAAAAACCACACCAAATTGTGGTGCAGTTTTTCGGCCAGAATGTTCGTTGCGGAAAACTGCACGTTCAAAAAAACGAAAAACTACCTACTAACCCTCTGACGTCATGCAACCCGGCCTCCTGGGGTGACGTTTAATCCCATGTGACCGCTGCAGCCTGTGATTGGCTGCAGCGGTTACATGGAATGAAACATCATCCCAGGAGGCCGGCCTGGATAAAGAAACACAGACTTCTGGGTAAGTATAAGATTTTTATTTTTTTACCTGAATTGCGGGTTTTTTGGCGGAATCGCTGCTTTTCTGCTATTTGTGGTGGGTTTTACCTCCCCTTTAAATTCAACGGGGAGAAACCACAACACAAAAGCAGTGATTACGCAAATACAATTCACATGCTGCGGTAAATTTCTGAGCGGTTTCTACGCTTATCATTTCCGCAGCGTTTGGATGATATTTGTTCAAATCTCATCCACTTTGTTGCTTCTTTATTATGCTGCGGATTTTCCACAACTATATCCGTTGCGGAAAATCCGCATTATTTCCGCTACATGTGAACTTACCCTAAGATCTGACTTAGTGCTGAACCGGGCGGCGCAGTCCAAAGAAATGTTCAATCTTCACCTGACAATGCCCCTGTCAGAGGGTATGGACTTTGTGCAGGGAATCCCCAGGTCGCGTCTCCGGGAGTAATCTCCAATAGTAACAGCTGACGGCTTACAGATAGTATTTCTGAAGCGAGTTACCAGAATGGTCGTACAGATCCGAGAGCAGGGCTGCAGAGTGAATTCAACACGATAGGACAGATATAGATCAGGGCAGGCAGCGAATCAACGAAGGAAACAGTCCACGTCACAGTCAAAATAAGGCTTTCAGAACCCCATCCACACATAGCAGAAAAAAACTGCATAGAAATCGGAGCACGCTCGTTCTTGTGCGGAAATGACGATTTTCACAGCGGATTTCACTCTTTGCAATGCATAGGGAGAAATTCACGGCAAATCCACAGCACAGTCCGCCACAATTTTTGCAGAATTGCAGCGGATTTGTCACAAAACATACAACTGTTAGGCCTCATTTACACGAGCATAATATACGCGCGTGCGACGCGCATGCTTTTCACGCGTGTCGTACGCACCTATATTACTCTATGGGGCAGTGCAGACGATGCGTGAATTTTGCGCAGCGCGAGTGCGTTGCGTAAAACTCACGACATGTTCTATAATCGTGCGTTTTTCGCGCATCACGCACCCATTGAAGTCAATGGGTGCATGAAAACCACGCATGCCGCACGGAAGCACTTCCGTGCGAACTGCGTGATTCGAGCAAGAGCTGTCAAAAGGATGAATGTAAACAGAAAAGCACCACGTGCTTTTCTGTTTACAAACATCCAAACGGAGTGTCAAATTAGAGATGAGCGCACCGAACTTCACCGGGTTCGGCCGAACTCGTTTTGACCGAACCCGGCAAAAAAAATTCCGGTACGCGACGTCGGGAGACAGTCACTGTCCACGGTGCTGAAAGAGTTAAACTGGTTCAGCACCATGGACAGTGACTTCCGATCACAATATACATGTACGTGTAAAAAAAAACAGAAGTTCTGACTTACCGATAACTCCCGGGTTCTTCCTCCAGTCTGACCTCCCGGGATGACAATTCAGTCCAAGTGACAGCTGCAGCCAATCACAGGCCAAGCACAGGCTGCAGCCAATCACAGGCTGCAGCGGTCACTTGGACTGCCGCGTCATCCTGGGAGGTGGGGCCGGATGACAAGAGAGGGACGCGTCACCAAGGCAACGGCCGGGAGACCGGACTGGAGGAAGCAGGAAGTTCATGGTAAGTATGAAAGTATTTTTTTTATTCACAGGTTGGTGTATATTGTGATCGGAATTCACTGTCGAGGGTGCTGAAAGAGTTACTGCCGATCAGTTAGCTCTTTCAGCACCCTGGACAGTGACGGACGTCGACTGGCCTCATCTCTATGATGGCGGCTGCGCGAAAATCACGCAGCCGCGCATCATACACGGATGACACACGGAGCTGTCAAGTGCCTTTTGCGGGCGCAAAACGCAGTGTTTTTTGCGCGCGCAAAACGCACACGCTCGTGTAGATCAGGCCTTAAAGGGCGCCCTTTCCACACCTTACATCTACACCGGTCTCTAATAAATTCTGTCCTCGGACCCCGTTCACGATACAAAGTCTCTGGCCCATTCTTCGCATGCTCCACTTTGCTGCATCACTACTTATGACCCAGTCAATGAAAGGTACCTATTTCCTTCACCCCAGTCAGACGCTCTACAGCGTTTTACGCCAGGGGCACTTACTTATATGAACTCTGGCTGTTCATGCCCGGTACCGCCTAGCCTCTCTCATGCCCAGTGGCGTTGCTACCACTGGAGGGGGCCCCAGTGCTAGCGACAGCCACCCCCTCTTGCAGTAATTGTACCTGCGTCTGTAGCATATAGGGGGAGCTATTTGTAGGGCACTATCTACAGGGGTGGGCTATATATGGGACACTATATACAGGGGTGGGTTACCTGTGGGGCACTATCTACAGGGGGGCTATATGTAGGGCACTGTCTACAGGGATGGGCTATATGTGAGACACTATCTACAGAGGTAGGCTATATGTGGAGCACTATCTAGAACGGAAGCTATATGTAGGGCAGCACGGTGGCTCAGTGGTTAGCACTATTGCCTTGCAGCTCTGGAGTCCATATGTGGGCACTATCTACAGAGGGCTGTATGTGGGGCACTTTCTACAGGGGCTTCTATGTAGGGCACTATCTACAGAGGATCTATGGGGGGTCACTATCTACAGGGGGGCTATGGGGGCACTATCTACAGGGTGGGTGTGTGTGTGCGTGCGTGTGTGTGTGTGTGTGTGTGTGTGTGTGTGTGTGACACTGTATAGTACTATTATAATCAGGGATACAGTGTATGGTGTATTATATTTAGAGGTATTGAGAATTTTATCTTTGTTTATAGGTGCAGAAATGTTGGTAAAGTGAGAAGCTGAAGACATCTGAGCGGCAAACTGCAGAAATGCGCTGTGACCGGGAGAAGTCATCATAGAGGTCTGGACCGGATGGAGAAAAAGAACTAGAATCTGAGACATCACCAGTGAGTCACTTAATGCAAATGTTTTTTCTGCCTCTAATTAGTACTGTAGTCGCTGTATGATCTGCAGCGAGCTGATGGGTGGTATGATTATGATATGATTTTTTTTTTTTGGGTGAAACAGCAACTCCCAGCATATCCTTACCATTGTTCGGGTCATGCTGGGAGCTGTAGTTTTACACCATACAAACCTATACGACAGGGGTTGCACTAAATTGAGCTGTATTTGTTCTGGTGTTGTATATATGTACTGAGCTTGGTTGTGGTGCTGTATTTATGTACTGAGCTTGGTTCTGGGGCTGGATATATGTACTGAGCTTTGCTCTGGTGCTGTATATATGTACTGAGCTATGTTCTGATGCTGTATTTAAGTACTGAGCTTTGTTCTGGTGCTGTATATATGTATGCTCTTGGTTGTGGTGCTGTATATACATATGAACTTTGTTCTGGTGTATATATGTATTGAGCTTGATTGTGGTGCTGTATATATGTATGAGCTTGGTTCTGGAGCTATATATATGTACTGAACTTGGTTCTGGGGCTGTATATATGTACTGAGCTTGGTTCTGGGGCTGTATTTATGTATCGAGCTTTGTTCTGATGCTGTATATATGTACTGAGCTTGGTTCTGTTGCTGTATTTATGTACTGAGCTTGGTTCAGGGGCTGTATATATGTACTGAGTGTAATGATAGGGGTAGGGAAACGGACAAGTGCCTACTTGCAACGACCCGCCCTAGGCGACGGGGTACAACTGGGCGGCGGTCCCTACGCTCAGTAAGTGCACGAGACAAACATATAAGTGAATATAAAGCAAGGGAAAGGGGCAGTTGCCCACAGCAACACCGTGAGCAACAGAGTGGTGAACGAGCCAAGTCAAACCAGGAGAGCACGAGGTACCAAACGCAGAGCAGAAGAGTAGTCAGAAAGCCAGGGTCAGTATGGAGCAGGATCAAATAGTAGGAGCTGTAGCTGGGCCAGGAAACCACACGGAAAGAATCACAAGCAAGGAGGAACAGGAAAGGCAGGTATAAATAGACAGAGGGCGGGAGCTAGCTGAGTCTGGCCAGGCTGCGATAGGCTCTCCCACTCCTAAGCCTGCCAGCCTGAGTGGTGGAAGCTGGAGTCAGTCTCAGAGAGATAGACTCAGGTGAAGACTGATTACCTATGGAAGTTAACCCCGAAGCTGTGCCTGGCAGATCCTTTACAGTACCCCCCCTTTTACGAGGGGCCACCGGACCCTTTCTAAGTGGACCTGGTTTACTGGGGAAACGAAGGTGGAACTTCCTGACCAATACCCCAGCGTGAACATCCCGGGCGGGTACCCAAGTCCTCTCCTCAGGCCCGTGTCCTCTCCAATGGACCAGGTACTGGAGGGAGCCTTGGACCATCTTGCTGTCCACAATCTTGGCCACCTCGAATTCCACCCCCTCAGGGGTGAGAACGGGAACAGGAGGTTTCCTCGAGGGAGCCAAGGACGGGGAGCAGCGTTTAAGGAGGGATGCATGAAACACGTCGTGTATACGAAAAGATGGGGGTAACTCCAGCCGGAAGGAGACAGGATTGAGGACTTCAATGACCTTATACGGCCCAATAAACCGGGGAGCAAACTTCTTGGACGGGACCTTAAGACGCAAGTTCCTAGACGATAACCACACCAGATCCCCGACCATAAACAAGGGGTTAGCAGAACGTTTTCTATCAGCCTGAGTTTTTTGTACGCACTGGGACGCCTCTAGGTTCTTCTGAACCTGGGCCCACTCTGTGCACAGTTCCCGATGAACGACCTCTACCTCGGGATTGTTGGAACTACCAGGTGAAACGGAGGAGAACCGTGGATTAAACCCAAAATTACAGAAAAAGGGGGAGACCCCTGACGAGTTACTGACCCGGTTATTAAGGGAAAATTCAGCGAGGGGAATGAATGAGACCCAATCATATTGACAGTCAGAGATAAAACACCTTAAATATTGTTCTAGAGATTGATTAGTCCTCTCAGTTTGGCCATTGGTTTCAGGATGGAAAGCAGAGGAGAAGGACAGATCAATCTCCAACTTCTTACAGAAGGCTCTCCAAAACAAAGAAACAAATTGTACCCCTCTGTCCGAAACAATATTGACAGGGACCCCATGGAGACGGAGGATGTGTTTGACAAACAAGGTAGCTAACGTCTTGGCGTTGGGTAGTTTCTTGAGGGGCACAAAGTGGCACATCTTACTGAAGCGGTCTACTACCACCCACACCACCGACTTGCCTTGGGATGGAGGCAAATCGGTGATAAAATCCATGGAGATATGTGTCCAAGGTCTCTGGGGAATGGGCAACGAACGTAGTAAGCCCGCTGGTTGGGACCTGGGAGTCTTGGACCTAGCACAAACCTCACAAGCGGCGACGTAGGCCTTAACGTCTTTAGGCAACCCAGGCCACCAATAGTTTCTGGCAATGAGGTGTTTGGTACCCAGGATGCCTGGATGACCAGATAGTGCGGAGTCATGATTTTCCCTAAGTACCCTTAGCTGGTATTGCAGGGGAACAAACAGCTTGTCCTCAGGAAGGTTCCCGGGAGCTGAACCTTGATCAGCTGCGATTTCAGAGACTAAATCAGAATCAATAGAAGAAATGATTATACCGGGAGGCAAAATACAAGCAGGATCTTCCTCCGCAGGAGGGCTGGCCATGAAGCTACGCGACAGTGCATCGGCCTTAATATTTTTAGACCCAGCCCTATAGGTAACCAAAAAGTTGAATCTGGTAAAAAATAGCGCCCATCGAGCTTGTCTCGGGTTTAGCCTCCGGGCAGATTCTAGGAAAACCAGATTCTTGTGGTCGG
Organism: Rhinoderma darwinii; assembly: GCF_050947455.1. Classification (NCBI taxonomy): domain Eukaryota; kingdom Metazoa; phylum Chordata; class Amphibia; order Anura; family Rhinodermatidae; genus Rhinoderma; species Rhinoderma darwinii. Next base: position 13,552,968 of record NC_134688.1, on the reverse strand, counting down.
TAAGGACCGTTACCTGGTGCCTAGCCCCCTCCAGGAAGTGGCGCCACTCTTCAAATGCCCATTTAATGGCTAAGAGTTCGCGGTTGACAATATCATAGTTACTCTCAGTGGGCGAAAACTTCCTGGAGAAGTAGGCACAGGGCCGGAGATGGGTGAGGGACCTGGTACCCTGGGACAAGACAGCCCCCACTCCCACCTCGGATGCGTCAACTTCCACGATAAATGGCTCCATTTGGTTGGGCTGAACCAGCACCGGGGCCGAGATAAAGCACTTCTTAAGGACCTCAAAAGCCTGGACAGCCTCTGGAGACCAGTGCAGGAGATCAGCACCTTTGCGAGTGAGGTCCGTAAGAGGCTTAGCGATGACCGAGAAGTTAGCAATGAATCTCCTGTAATAATTAGCGAACCCCAAAAAACACTGTAACGCCTTCAGGGAGGCAGGTTGGACCCATTCCGCCACAGCCTGAACCTTGGCGGGGTCCATGCGGAATTCATGAGGAGTGAGGATTTGACCCAAAAATGGTATCTCCTGTACCCCAAACACACATTTTTCGGTTTTTGCAAACAGTTTGTTTTCCCGAAGGACCTGGAGCACCTTCCTGACATGCTCAATGTGGGAGGGCCAGTCCTTGGAAAACACCAGTATGTCATCAAGGTACACTACAAGAAATATCCCCAGGTAATCTCTCAAAATCTCATTTATGAAATTCTGGAAGACCGCCGGCGCATTACACAACCCAAAGGGCATGACGAGGTATTCGAAAAATTACCTTCGGGCGTGTTAAACGCAGTCTTCCACTCATCCCCCTCTTTGATGCGGATAAGGTTATACGCCCCCCCTGTAGATCAAACTTAGAGAACCATTGGGCCCCCTGAACCTGATTAAAGAGATCAGGAATCAAAGGAAGGGGATACTGGTTCCTTACAGTGACCTTATTCAGGTTACGGTAGTCAATGCATGGCCTAAGACCACCATACTTCTTCCCTACGAAGAAGAAGCCAGCACCTACCGGAGAAGTAGAGGGGCGAATGTAACCCTTGGCCAGGCATTCCTGGATATACTCTCTCATGGCTTCACGTTCGGGACAAGAAAGATGAAATATCCTACCCTTAGGAAGCTTAGCTTCTGGTACCAATTCGATAGCGCAATCGTATTCTCTATGAGGAGGTAACACTTCGGAGGCCTCCTTAGAGAAAACATCAGCGAAGTCCCGAACAAACTCAGGTAGCGTGTTCACCTCCTCAGGGGGAGAAATAGAATTAACAGAAAAACATGACGTCAAACATTCATTACCCCATTTGGTAAGCTCCCCAGTATTCCAGTCAAACGTGGGATTATGCAACTGCAACCAAGGAAGGCCTAAAACCAAATCGGACGATAATCCCTGCATCAACAGTACAGAGCACTGCTCCAAATGCATGGAGCCAACAAGGAGTTCAAAAACAGGGGTATGCTGTGTAAAATAACCATTAGCAAGAGGAGTGGAGTCGATACCCACTACCGGGACAGGTTTAGGCAAATCAATCAATGGCATAGCTAGAGACATAGCAAATTCCACAGACATAATATTAGCAGAAGACCCTGAATCCACGAAGGCACTGCCGGTAGCAGACCTACCACCAAAAGAGACCTGAAAGGGAAGCAAGATCTTATTACGTTTCATATTTACGGGAAATACCTGTGCGCCCAAGTGACCTCCCCGATGATCACTTAGGCGAGGAAGTTCTCCGGCTGCATTCTTACGCTTATGACAGTTGTTCACTTGATGCTTGTCATCCCCAGAGTAGAAGCAGAGACCATTCTTCCCCTCCGCAATTCTCTACGTTGTTGGGGGGACACGAAGGCCCCGAGTTGCATAGGAACCTCTGAGTCTTCCGGGGAAGAACGAAGCAACGGAACCTCGGGAGGCATCATGGGGGAGTCGGAGGAGAAAACACATAAACGTTCGCGTTGTCGTTCCCTGAGACGTCGGTCAAGTCATACCGCTAAAGCCATAACCTGGTCTAGGGAGTCAGAAGAGGGATAGCTAACTAGCAGGTCTTTCAGGGCATTCGACAGACCCAACCTAAACTGGCACCTTAAGGCAGGGTCATTCCACCGAGAAGCTACGCACCACTTCCTAAAGTCAGAACAATACTCATCAACAGGTCTCTTACCCTGACGTAAGGTCACCAGCTGACTCTCGGCAAAGGCAGTCTTGTCAGTCTCGTCATAAATGAGTCCGAGAGCAGAAAAGAAAAGATCAACGGAGGAAAGTTCAGGGGCGTCAGGAGCCAAGGAGAAGGCCCATTCTTGGGGCCCATCCTGGAGCCGGGACATAATTATACCCACTCGCTGGCTCTCAGAACCTGAGGAGTGGGGCTTTAAGCGAAAGTAAAGCCTGCAACTCTCCCGAAAGGAGAGAAAAGCCCTCCGGTCCCCTGAGAACCGGTCGGGCAACTTGAGGTGGGGTTCAGGAGTTGAGGTGAGGGGAACTACCAAGGTAGCATCAGGCTGGTTGACCTTCTGAGCCAGGGCCTGGACCTGTAGGGAGAGACCCTGCATTTGCTGAGCCAGGGTCTCAAGGGGGTCCATAGTAGTGTCAGGGACCAGGGTAGACTAGGTATATGGGCTTGTGATTATGTAATGATAGGGGTAGGGAAACGGACAAGTGAGCCCTTTTCTACCTGCCACTCTGTCCCTGCCTACTTGCAACGACCCGCCCTAGGCGACGGGGTACAACTGGGCGGCGGTCCCTACGCTCAGTAAGTGCACGAGACAAACATACAAGTGAATATAAAGCAAGGGAAAGGGGCAGTTGCCCACGGCAACACCGTGAGCAACAGAGTGGTGAACGAGCCAAGTCAAACCAGGAGAGCACAAGGTACCAAACGCAGAGCAGAAGAGTAGTCAGAAAGTCAGGGTCAGTATGGAGCAGGATAAAATAGTAGGAGCTGTAGCTGGGCCAGGAAACCACACGGAAAGAATCACAAGCAAGGAGGAACAGGAAAGGCAGGTATAAATAGACAGAGGGCGGGAGCTAGCTGAGTCTGGCCAGGCTGCGATAGGCTCTCCCACTCCTAAGCCTGCCAGCCTGAGTGGTGGAAGCTGGAGTCAGTCTCAGAGAGATAGACTCAGGTGAAGACTGATTACCTATGGAAGTTAACCCCGAAGCTGTGCCTGGCAGATCCTTTACACTGAGCTTGGTTCTGGGGATGTACAGTATATATGTACTGAGCTTTGTTCTGGTGCTGTATTTATGTACTAAGCTTGGTTCTGGGGCTGTATTTATATACTGAGGTTGGTTCTGGTGCTGTATATATGTACTGAGCTTTGTTCTACTGCTGTATTTATGTACTGAGCTTGGTTGTGGTACTGTGTATATGTATGAGGTTGGTTCTGGAGCTGTATATATGTCAGAGCTTGGTTCTGGTATTGTATTTATGTACTGAGCTTGCTTGTGGTACTGTATATATGTCAGCTTGTTCTGGTACAGTATATATATCAGAGCTTGGTTCTAGTGATGTATTTATGCACTGAGCTTGGTTCTGGTACTGTATATATGTATGAGCTTGGTTCTGGCACTGTATTTATGTACTGAGCTTTGTTCTGGTGCTGTATATATGTACTGAGCTTAGTTCTGGTGCTGTTTATATGTATTGAGCTTGGTTCTGGTGCTGTATATATGTATTGAGCTTGGTTGTGGTACTGTATATATGTCAGAGCTTGGATCTGGAGCTGTAATTATATAGGATATATTTATAGTAACAAAATTGCAGGGCAGATGGAATTGTTTTTAATTCATTGTATATTTAATGAGAACCTCTCTGGTAGTTTTAACTCCTTGAACCACCACCATGCGGTAATACATGTCCTGACAATATTTCCAAATGTAAGTTTTTTTCCGATGCAGCAAAATCTATAAAATCAACTTCTAAAACGGCGCACACTATATGCTAATTACTCATTAAAGGGTCATGGGACGGTGCCGCTACCCCGAAGAGTCACTTAGTGCTGCCTCCAAACTCACCTTTCCATGCCTCATTGACATCCCCCTGGCTGGAACAACTTTCTCGGATGTGCCATTGCCTTATGACACTATACACAAGGGGGGGCTGTGTGGCACTATACACAAGGGGGGGCTGTGTGGCACTATACACAAGGGGGAGCTGTGTGGCACTATACACAAGGGGGGCTGTGTGGCACTATACATAAGGGGGAGCTGTGTAGCACTATACACATGGGGGAGCTGTGTGGCACTATATACAAGGGGCTCTGTGGCACTATCTACTAGGGGGGCTGTATGGCACCTGGGGGGGGCACAGTCAAGAGTTTGCTATGGGGCCCATTCTTTCCTAGTTACGCCCCTGACCACAACCTGCCAATAACAGCATCTTCAGTAAAATGGCTATGTTCACACAGGGCAGATACACGGTGTAAAAGTACACAGCGTATCCGCCCTGATAGCCACAGTGAATTCTGGCCCAAAAACTGCACCAAATTGTGGTGCAGTTTTTCTGCTGGTATGTACGCTCGGAAAACAGCAGGTAAGAAAAAAATAAAGCCTATACTTACCTTCAGTCATGGCGACGCGTCACTCTGACATCCTACAGCCCGGCCTTCTGGGATGAAGTTTCATCCCTTGTGACCGCTGTAGTCTGTGATTGGTTGCAGCAGTCATATGGGATGAAACAACATCCCTGGAGGCTGGGCTGGACAGAGAAGCAGAGGGATCTGGGTAAGTATAAGCTTTGTATTTTTTCTGAGTTGCGATTTTTGCAGTGGAATCTCAGCTTTTCCACCGCAAAAATCATAACACTTGCTATTTGTTGCAGCTTTTACCCCACATTGAATTCAATGGGGAAAACCCACAACAGAAAACCATTGATTCCGCCACATAAATTGACATGCAGCAGATTTTAAAAAAAACTGCACCGGAGGACAATTTATGAACGGTTTTTAGGCTTATTTTTCACGCAGCGGGTGTATAAGGTTTGTTCAAATCTCATCCACTCTGCTGCTACTGTATTATGCTGCGGTTTTTTCGAAATTAAATCCGTTGTGGAAAATCTGCAGTGTTTATGCTACGTGTGAACATACGCCAATAATAACTTGAAGATTAACTTTTCCAGCCCGATCAAGATTCCTGACCAGCATTGGAACGCCTTGTCAATGTTTTATGAGGCTAAATAAATACCATATTTTTCGGATTATAAGACGCAGTTTTTTCAAGAATAAATCTTGCTAAAAAGTCCCTGCGTCTTATAGTCGGCAGTCAAGGGATCCGGCAGCGCCGGGCCCCCTGACCGCTTCCTACTTAACCCCTTCCCGACCCATGATGTCCTTCAGGTGTCAGCTGTGTTTTACAGCTGACACTCTGCTCTAACGGCCAGGAACGGTGATGGCGATGTTCCATGTGATGCCATATGACTGAGATGCCTTCTCTTAGTAGTATTGATTCAAGGGGGAACACTTCCGTAATATGGTGCCATGTGGAGGCAACATGTGGAAGAGGACTTTAATTGGAAGCTTCCATAATATGTTGAGCTACATTGTAAATGTGTATGTAATGGTATAATAAAAGTTGTCCCTAGTTTTATGTTTTTTGATGGGTCCAACAAAGTTTTCCGCATAGTTAGTCCGACATGTGATCTTGGTAGATAACACACTCCACCATTATGCGAGTATTCTTGATGGACTTTTAGGACCTTCTCTTTTTTTTTTCCGAGACAGGGCAAGAATGAGATTTTCCCTTGTCTTGTAGGAAGAGCTCATTCACATGGCTCTGCCGGCCATCGAGGTATTGTGTACAGCTCATTCAAATAAATGGATACTGTCAATCACCAATATGAGGAGAAGAAAACAATAAGAAAACCAATGTTACTCTGGAGCGACAACTGGGAATATATGTGTCATTCAATCCTGAATGTGCCCAAAACACATCCTATAATATGACAACAAAACGAGCCGATGCTTTTCTTCCATGAAACAACGTCCCTTTATCTGTAGGGGATCACTCCTATGTTAATATTTTAGGTACCACGTTCAGTGCTGATCATCTCCTGATACTTCTCATTAGATGGTTTTTGTTGGATCCATCTGATATTTGGCAGGACCGGGTACAGGTCTTCCCTTTCGGTCAACTCGATCAGACATCACTGTTAGCAATTACACGATCACAAAGCCCTAGTCTTCAGACATAGACATCTGTCACGGTCTGTGGGTATGTGGACCCACTAGGCCGCACCGTGCAGAAGGTTGCGCCAGACGTGGCGGATGACAGCAGGTGCAGTAGGAGGTGCCAGATGTGGCGGACGACAACAGGTGCAGTCGGTTGCGCCAGACATGGTGGATGACAATAGGTGCAACAAGGCACGACTCCAATCACTAACAGGAGGTGGAAAAAATAACACAGCATGGGATACAGGTACCAGGGCACGGGTAAACACTAAGGGACAATTTGCAAGGACTAACATGGGAATACTAACAACGCTCAGGCAATGAGCAAAGGGGCAGGTCCTCTCTTATAGTCCAAGGTGATCATTGCCTAATTATAGATGTTTTACATGTGCTCTTTATTGGCTCTTTAAGGCCGGGCGTGAGCTTGCGCGCGTACCCTACGGGACACAGCAGAGTGGAGCGGAAGTGAATGCTGGTGTCTCCTAGGGAGGAGATGCAGGTCAGTGCTCACCAGACCATGGCTGCGGCCAACGAGGGGTGAGTAATCCCGACAGTCAGCGGCCATGTATCTTACAGTATGCCCCCTTTACACCCCCTCCTCTTAGGACCAGAGCGAGAGAGGAACTTCTTAATGACGGTAGGGGCATTGAGGTTCCCTTCTGGCTCCCAGGACCTCTCCTCAGGACCAAAACCTCTCCAGTCCACCAAATAGAAAGTGCTTCCTCTTACTCTCTTTCAGTCCGGGATCTCCTTCACCTCAAACACATCAGATGAACCGCTGGGAGCAACTGCGGGACTGGGAATCTTACTGTAGCGAATCAGGACCACCGGTTTCAGGAGGGACACATAAAAGGAGTTGGGGATTCTGAGAGTAGGAGGCAGCCGCAGCTTATAGGAGACCGGGTTTATCTGTTGTAGTATCTCAAAGGGTCCGAGGAACCTGGGAGCAAACTTGTATGAAGACACTTTTAAACGAATGTTCCGTGAGGACAGACTTTGGTACCTGCAAGATACTGAGGCCGCTCTCTTTTCCTTGTATCCGCTTTTCGCTTCATGCGATTGACTGCCAGCAAAATAGAGGATCTGTTGCCAGATTTGCAGAAAGTCCCCAAATGCAGAGTCAGAAGGGGGACCTGAGATGTAGCCGACACAGGAAGAAGGACTCTAGGATTTTGACTGTACCAGAGGCGTAGCTAGGTTCTCCAGCACCCGGGGCAAAGATTCAGTTTGGCGCCCCCCCCCCCAACCTCTTTCCCGACATCTCCTTCCCCCTCGCCATGTTTGTTTTCTCTACCAATAGACGGGTCATTTCTTTTACACATTTTTTTTTATGTGACTCGAGCATAAAAACATTTGTACATTTTACAGGCAATATAGTTCTATACACAACATCAGAATAGTGCTCATTACATATATACATCCCGAGAACCAAGCTCAGTACATATATACAGCACCAGAACCAAGCTCAGTACATATATACAGCACCAGAACAAAGCTCAGTACATATATACAGCACCACAACCAAGCTCAGTACATATATACAACACCAGAATAGTGCTCAGTACATATATACATCCCCAGAACCAAGCTTAGTACATATATAAAGCACCAGCACAAATACAGATCAATTTAGTGCAACCCGTGCTGCATAGGTTTGCACTAAATTGTTTCCAGCTCCCAGAATGGCCCGAACAATGGTAAGGATATGCTGGGAAATGCTGTTTCACAAAAAATAAATCATATCATAATCATATCACCCATCATCTCGCTGCAGATCATACAGTGACTACAGTACTGATTAGAGGCAGAATAAACATTTACATTAAGTGACTCACCGTTGACGTCTCTAGTTCTTTTTCTCCATCCGGTCCAGACCTCTATGATGACTTGTCCCGGTCACAGCCCATTTCTGCAGTTTGCCGCTCAGATGTCTTCAGCTTCTCACTTTTCCAACATTTCTACACCTATAAACAAAGATAAAGCTCTCATTATACCACACACTACGCCCCTAATTATAATAGCGTACCATACGTGTCCCACACACACACACACACACACACACACCGTGCCCCCTGTAGATAGTGCCTGCCATAGAGCCCCCTGTTTATAGTGCCCACCATAGAGCCCCCTGTATATAGTGTCCCACAAATAGCTCCCCCTATAGTGCTCCACAGATAGCCCACCCCTGTATATAGCCCCCCGGTAGATATAGCCCACACCTGTATATAGCGCTCCACATATATTCCACCCCTGTATATAGTGCTCCACATATAGTCCACCCCTGTATATAGCCGCCCTGTAGATATAGCCCACCCCTGTATCTATAGTCCACATATAGTCCACCCCTGTATATAGTGCTCCACAGATAGCCCACCCCTGTATATAGCCCCCTGTAGATATAGCCCACACCTGTATATAGTGCTCCACAGCTAGCCCACCCCTGTATATAGCCCCCTTGTAGATATAGCCCACACCTGTATATAGTGCTCCATATATAGTCCACCCCTGTATATAGTGTTCCACAGCTAGCCCACCCCTGTATATAGCCCTCTGTAGATATAGCCCACCCCTGTATATAGTGCTCCATAGATAGCCCACCCCTGTATATAGCCCCCCTGTAGATATAGCCCACCCCTGTATATAGCACTCTGCATATAGTCCACCCCTGTATATAGTGCTCCACAGATAGCCCACCCCTGTATATAGCCCCCCTGTAGATATAGCCCACACCTGTATATAGTGCTCCACATATATTCCTTCCCTGTATATAGTGCTCCACATATAGTCCACCCCTGTATATAGTGCTCCACAGATAGCCCACCCCTGTATATAGATATAGCCCACACCTGTATATAGTGCTCCACAGCTAGCCCACCCCTGTATATAGCCCACTTGTAGATATAGCCCACACCTGTATATAGTGCTCCATATATAGTCCACCCCTGTATATAGTGTTCCACAGCTAGCCCACCCCTGTATATAGCCCTCTGTAGATATAGCCCACCCCTGTATATAGTGCTCCATAGATAGCCCACCCCTGTATATAGCCCCCCTGTAGATATAGCCCACCCCTGTATATAGCACTCTGCATATAGTCCACCCCTGTATATAGCCCTCTGTAGATATAGCCCACCCCTGTATATAGTGCTCCATAGATAGCCCACCCCTGTATATAGCTCCCCTGTAGATATAGTCCACCCCTGTATATAGCACTCTGCATATAGTCCACCCCTGTATATAGTGCTCCACATATAGTCCACTCTGTATATAGTGCTCCACAGATAGCCCACCCCTGTATATAGCCCCCCTGTAGATATAGCCCACCCCTGTATATAGTGCTCCATAGATAGCCCACCCCAGTATATAGCCCCCCCGTAGATAAAGCCCCTCGTAGATAAAGCCCCCTGTAGATAAAGCCCCCCTTCCCGTAGATAAAGCCACACTTTTTTATTACAATAAAATAACAAACTATTTAAACTCACCTTAATCCCGCTCCCACGCCGGCCGGCAGCAATGGAGACCAGCTCTCTTCTGCGCAGGTCTCCTGGGGTTGAAAGAAGCGTCTATGAAAGGCGCTAATTGGCTGGGCAGAATGACTTTCCCTGTCATTCAGCGCTGTTCAATGACGCAAGCGGCGCAAAATATCGCGCCGCTTCACTTGTGGAAAGGCGCTGAATGGCCGGGCACGAAACGTACCCGGCCATTCACTGCTTCTAATTGTACCTGTGTCCTATAGACGCTGGTACAATTATAGTGCAGCAGGGGGTGGCGCTGGCGCCCCCTCTAAGTTGCGCCCGGGGCACATGCCCCGTCTGCCCCCCCTAGCTACGCCCCTGGACTGTACACAATGTAGAATGGTGTGGAAGTAGTGGACCTCACTTGTGTGATTGTTGTATGAGAACTCGGCCCATGGAAGAAGCTGTACCCAGTCATCATGCTGCATGGAGATGAAGTGGTGGAGATAATTCTCCATGATCTGGTAAATCCTCTATACTTGACCATTGGACTGGAGGTGATAAGCTGAGGAAAAGTCCAATCTCATATCCAGAATTTCGAGGTGAACTGAACCCCCCCGATCAGACACGATGGGGCATTGGGTACAGGCAGAGGTTGGAGTAGGCCGGGAGGCTTGGAGTGAGCAACCTTGTTAGAAGCACATACTGTGCAGGAAGAGACAAAGTCCAAAACATCTTTGGGTAGCGTGCGCCACCAGAAATGACGAGTAATCAGGTTTCAAGTCTTATGACCACCAGCGTGCCCAGCCAGTTTAGAACTGTGTCCACAGCGGAGAATTCTTCTCCTGTCTGCCAATCGAACAAAAGTCCTCCCAGGAGGGATGTCTCTAACTTGCAAAGGCTTGTCAGTGACAATGCAGGACAGGTCTATGATACTTTGAAGGAACTCCACCTTGTCATCCACCTCAAACGACCTGGACAGGGCATCGGCCCTCACATTCTTGTCAGCGAGACGGTAGTGGAGTACAAATTGGAAACAGGTGAAGAACAGCGTACACCTGGCTTGACGGGGGTTTAGTTGTTGAGCCGACTGGAGATAGGTGACGTTCTTGTGGTCGGTGTATATCAGTATGGGGTGAACAGCGCCCCCTAGCAGATGTCTCCACTCCTCCAGAGCCAATGGCTAGTAGCTTCCGATCCCCAATAGAGTAGTTGCGCTCTGCAGAGGAAAAAAGTCTCGAGTAATAGCCACATACTACTGCCTTTCCTTTGGCGCTCTTCTGGAACAGAAGTGCACCTGCACCAACAGAAGAAGCGTCCACCTTCAATGAGAACTGCCGAGACACATAAGGATGATGGAGGATCGAGGCTGAAGTGAAGGCTTTCTTGAGGCAATTAAATGCAGATTCTGCCTCTGGAATCCACACCTTGGCGTTCACACCCTTCTTAGTAAGAGTAGAGGTGGGAACCATCAGTGATGAGAAGTTTGGGATAAACTGTCGGTAGAAGTTGGCGAATCCCAAAAAACACTGCATGGACCTCAGGCCTTGAGGACGTGGCCATTCCAGGACGGACTTTACCTTCTCTGGGTCCATCTTGACACCTTGATCCGAGATGATGTAGCCCAGACGCACTTCTCCAGCTTAGCATATAGACGATTCTCCCTTAATCACAGTAGAACTTGACGAACATGCCTCCAATGAGTCGTCGGATCTGGAAAGAAAATCAAAATATCATCGAGATAGACTACAACACAGACATAGAGGAGATCTCGGAAGATAGCATTCACGAATTCCTGGAAGACCGCGGGAGCGTTGCACAGACCGAAGAGCATCACCAGGTATTCGTAGTGCCCGTCTCGGGTATTGAACGCTGTCTTCCACTTGTCACCTCGACGGATTTGGATCAAATTGTAAGATCCACGCAGGTCTAGTTTTGAAAAAAACCTGGCTCCTAATTTACGGTCAAACAGTTCGGATATTAGTGGCAACATGTATTTGTTCTTGACCGTGATCTGGTTGAGACAACGGTAGTCAAGTCAGGGTCAAAGAGATCCGTCTTTCTTTTTAACGAAGAAGAACCCGGTCCCGGCCGGGGAGGAAGACTTTCGTATGATACCCCTCTCCAGATTCTACTTCATATAGGTCGACATGGATTGAGTCTCTGGCAAGGAGGGAGGATATACCTGTCCATGGGGAAGAGAAGCATTTGGGAACAGTTCAATCGGACAGTCGTAAGTACGGTGTGGAGGAAGCATCTCGGCATCCTTTTTGCTAAAGACATCTGCAAATCAAGAAAAATGAGTAGGTAATCCCACTAATGATTGAGGCAGAGAAGGCTGGATGGGATGAAACTGTAACAGGCAGCGGTGGGGGCATTTGGGGCCCCATTGGAGAACCTCTCCGGAACTCCAATCCAGGGCAGGAGCATGCAGCCGGAGCCAAGGCAGGCACAGTAGAACCGGCTTGATGGCTTTAGGCAAGACAAAGAAGGTAATTAGTTCAGTATGAAGGACTCCAACTTGGAGCTTCAGTGGCTTGGTCTCAGACATGATTGGATCGGGCAGAGGAAGACCATTCACTGAGGCAACAACCAAAGATGTCTCCAGAGAAACAGTGGGCAACTGGAGATGGCCCAATAGGTCTTTCTGGATAAAGTTTGCTGTGGATCCTGAGTCCAGGTAGGCAGAAACCTGGTGCGTCTTCTCGCCGGACACTATGGTCACAGGAATGGTCGGCTTGGAAGATAATTTTTTATTTAGTGCCGCCTAGGGTTCTCTCTCCAACCAATCCTAGGCACCTAGGCTTCTGGGGACACAAACGCACAACATGGCCTCGAGGCTGCAATACAGACAAAGTCCTGAAGTGCGTCTGCGTTGTTTCTCCTGCATAGACAATTTGGCCCGGTCCATCTGCATAGGCTCCTCTGGTGGGATGACTGAAGACGACAGTAGGGATTGCTGGAAAGTAGAAGCCAGCGTAGGAAATCCTCTCTCCCGGAGAACCTCTTGGGAATGCTCCCGGATCCTCATGTCAACCCGGGTGGCTAGTAGAATGAGACCGTCCAGGCTAGGTGGCAGATCGCGAGTGGCCATCTCATCTTTAATCCCAAAAGACAGTCCCTGCCAGAATATGGTGACCAAGGCCTCGTTGTTCCAGGTTAGTTCTGCAGCCAGGGTACAGAACTGAATGGCATACTCGCCCGCGGAGATGTTTCCCTTGTGTAGGGTCAGCAGGGATGCAGCAGCAGAAGTAACTGTCCCAGGTTCTTCAAATATAGAATGGAAAGTCTGTAAAAAATACTGCATGTCACGAGTTTCTGGTCCCTGATGTTCCCAAAGGGGATTTGCCCATGCCAGGGCTTTGTCAGTAAGGAGAGAGATTATGAAGGCGATCCTTGCGTCATCAGAGGGGAAGGCCTTGGCATGTTGTCTGAAGTGGATCTGGCAATGATTCAGAAATCCCCTGCAGGACCTCGTGTCTCCATCATAGCGAGGAGGTAGCGGCAGAAAGCATCAGGGGTCGGCACTGGTACTGACAGGAGTTGTAGCAGGAAGAACAGCAGGAATAGGTGCGGTGACGACTATGGCTTGTGCAGCCAGCCGATGTGCAATGACGTTCACCGACAGGAGGAGTTGGTCTTGCCGTGACGGAAGGTCTTGCATCTCTGCCTGCATGGCTTGTGTCGTCGTCAAGGTCTCGGGTTGACCAGCAGGGTCCATGGCCTGAGTGTACTGTCACGGTCTGTGGGTATGTAGACCCACTAGGCTGCACCGCCGTAGCGAGGAGGCATCTGGCCAAACAACATAGCAAATACAAAGTCCCGCACAGGGGTACCTGAATAGCCCAGACGGTGGCAGAGGCTTTAACTTGGATGGAGGTGGGTGCAGCAGGTTGCACCAGACGTGGTGGATAACAGCAGGTGTAGAAGGTTGCGCCAGACGTGGAGGATGACAACAGGCGCAGCAGGTTGCTCCAGACGTGGCGGATGACAGCAGGTGCAGCAGGTTGCGCCAGACGTTGCGGATGACAACAGGTGCAGTAGGTTGCGCCAGACGTGGCAAATGACAACAGGAGCAGCATGACACAACTCCAGTCACTAATAGGCTCAGGAAAAAATAACACAGCACGGGATACAGGATACAGGATACAGGTAGCAGGGCACGGGTAAACACTAAGTGACCATTTGCAAGGACTAACATGGGAATACTAACAACGCTCAGGCAATGTGCAAAGGGGCAGGGCCCTTCTTATAGTCCAGGGTGATCATGGGCTAATTATAGATGTTTTACATGTGAGTGCACGGGCCCTTTAAAGCTGGGCACGAGCGTTCGCGCTCACCCTGCGGGACACAGCAGAGTGGAGTGGAAGTGAGCGCTGCTGTCATCTGGGGAGGAGATGCGGGCCCGCGCTCACTAGACAATGGCTGCGGCCGCCGAGGGGTGAGTAATCCCGAGAGTCCGCAGCCATGGATGTTACAACATCAATTGGCACAATCTTTTGACCATATACCTTCAACTAATATTTGGTTACCGTACACTCATAATAACTTTTTGCCTTCATTAATAAAAGGGTTTAGACAATCCCTACTTGTTAGAAGGGTCTCTTGAAAATAAGCTAATCACAAAGTTTCCCCCTACTGGGACCCCCAGCGATCAGCTGTAATCTGTGGGGAAAATGGCAGTAAGTGTTCAATTTCCCTGCAGTGGCACCATAGGAGAAATTAAGTATTACAAGTGCCCATTCATATCAATGTGTTGACCTTGTAATACAGGACAGGACAGGTCCTCCAGAGCGAGAGATGCTCTATGTAACCCCTCTCCACTCTGGCCAAGAGATGAGGATCCTAAACAGAGGACCCCCCTCTATTCTAAAGAGGTTAATACAGGTCATAGACTCGCATTACAGTCTATTATAGTAATTGGCAACCTTTTACCATGTAACAACCCTTTTTTTTTTTCAGTTCCGGAGATCCCTTTAACTATCAAATACCTACTCTAAAAGTGAAAACTCTTGTTGTCGTTGTCTTCTGGGGAACCACTAACTAGGATCCCTTGAGCCCTGGTCTTAGGCCTGTCTTTACTTCTCGTCAGAGGCCATAAGGAGCCAATTGTGCGATTAGTAGAGTTTCTACCCACAATGATGACGGCCTAAGTTTTTTATAACTGGAGGTTTATTTTCACACCTTCCCAACCGCCCACTGTTTTTTGACAGCGAGCAGTGCAGGTTCATAATCTACAGCAACGTCTTTTGTCGTCGGTGTTGAAATTGCTTATGAGCGCTGTTAGTAGCCGCTCCTGTCCTTAGAGAAGCCTAGTGAGTACAGCTGGGATCAGAGGAAACAATGACGCCAGCTGTCTGACCCATTGATTGCTGCGATCCGTGATCACGGCATGATCAAAGGGGACTTCTACCTTCTATTATGTCACCGGAAACCTGGTGACGCCATCAGGGACTGGTGGAACCTTCTGTAGTCAGCCCTGGGTCCTAGAAAGGACTCCAGGGCTGTCTGTTCTATAAGCCTGCTCTTAGGCCACACTATGTGTCATAGTGACACAGAATAATGTATTAGCATACAAGTTGTTAAAAGTTATCCTTCTATGGGACTAAACAAAAAATTAACAAAAATAAAGAGGAAAAAAAGAGTTTATTTAGCATAAAATATATTTTATTGCCCATACATGACATTGAAAACAAAAAAATCTATACATATAAGGGCCTGTTCACATCAGCGTTCCGGTTCCGTTCACCCTTTCTGTCAGAGAAACCGATGAATGGAAACCCGAACAGAAACTATCGCTTCCGTTTGCATTGCCATTGATTT
Source organism: Rhinoderma darwinii (assembly GCF_050947455.1). Classification (NCBI taxonomy): domain Eukaryota; kingdom Metazoa; phylum Chordata; class Amphibia; order Anura; family Rhinodermatidae; genus Rhinoderma; species Rhinoderma darwinii. Next base: position 13,537,530 of record NC_134688.1, on the reverse strand, counting down.
CAATGGCAATGCTTCTGTTTCTGTGTGTTTCCGTTTGTTTCCGTTCCGTAAAGTTTCTGGGTTTTTTTCACGGAAACAATAGCGCAGTCGACAGTACTTTTTGTTTCCGTAAAAAAAAAAACTCAAACTACGATTATGCCGCAAAAATCGCAAGTAGGTAAAGAAAAAAAATCTCATACTTACCCAGAACTCTCTGTTCCTGCGCCCAGCCCGGCCTCCAGGGATGACATTTTATCCCATGTGACTGCTGCAGCCAATCACAGGCTGCAGCGGTCACATGGAATGAAACGTTGTCCCAGAAGACATCAGAGGGACGCGTCGCCAAGGCTATGGGTAAGTAAAGATTGAATTTTTTTTTACTTGCAATTTTCCGCAGCGGAAATTCTGCGGTTTTTCGACCGGAATTCCCTGGGCGGACACGTAGTGTACTTTTACGCAGCGTTTTCTGCCCTGTGTGAACATACGTGTAGAGAGCATGAGAAAGAATGAGGGTTTGGGTCTTTGGGCTCAACATAAGAAGACCACATCCCTCTTTTGGAGTCACATTTCCCTTTCGGGGCAGGTCTTTTTGCACCATCTCGTTTCTTTGTGGAGAAAATCTTGATGTTTTAGGAAAGGTCACAAGCAAACTCTATGTTCCCTGCAGGGCTAGTGGTAAATGATGAGGGCGGTGTGAGCCGCGTTTTCTCTGCGTGTAAGGTCAGAATGCCATGCTTTCCTCCGGGGCGGATTTCAGTAACGATTACCCACAAGTCGCTGTCACCCGTCCAGTGACATTGAGCTACGGCCGGAATAAAGGGCACGGCGGCAGATCAGGAATAAACATTTCTCAGAAATCCTCTACTACAGTCCGTTTTTATGTTTTTTGTCTCATCTGTCACTTCTTATATAATTTTTCCCGAAGTCTGCAGTCATTTCATTTTGTTGTTTGCATCAAATTTACAATTCTCTTTGGCAGTCTGTGCCCCCTGAGTACATTTCCATCATCAGCTTATCTGGCAACCTGAGATCGACTGATCACAGCAGAATAGCAGTTTTGTATTCCATTTCTCGCCTAAATCGCTCATGATTTTATCACGCAGGATGGAAAATAAGTACGCTTCTTAAATGCGGAAATTATTAACCCCGTCTGCTGCCTAATGCCAAGGGAATACTGCGGCAGCCGTCAATAGCAGGTATCTGAAGAAAACACAAAAAAGGGTTATTCCCAATTCAAACATTTATGGCGTATCCACATCATATACCATAAAGCTCTGGGACCTGCTCCTATGTCCAGAACGGGGGTCACCCGACACCCATCTGACCTTAAGTTACGGAAACGGTCGAGCAAGCGTGCCAACTCTCCATTCGATGGCCGCCTAGATAGCCTGTGGATAGGCCATGAGATCCAAAAATGCCTTTAAAGGGATTTTCCTAAATACGACATATAAGATTCATATCAGGAGGAGTCCAGCAAGTGGGAGCTTCTCAGTTTTCCCTGGAGAAGCGGCATCACATATGAAATCAATGGGAGCGAACAGTGTTGGACTGAGGTTCCTTGGGCCCACCAGAAGAACAAATTTTTTACCCCCCCCCCCCCAATCCATACAGAATACATCTACCCAGTAATTGCATTGTAATCTTTGCACACACAAGACACATCCATAGGATCTAATAGGTTATTTGTGAATTCATTCTGTAAGAATTGGTCCTAGCAGCCAGTGATTGGCCCCAAATCAGCTTCAAAAAGTGTTGACTTTTTGTGGCCCATTGATGTATAAAAGCCTGGCCCTTTCAGAGGATCCCTGGTGGACCATTGCTACCCTGGGAGCTACAAAAAGCTTTAGTTCTCAGATTGCAATAAGCATTGACCAGGGGGCAAGAACCCCATGGTTCTTGAGATCAAACAGGTTCCCATATAATTGGGGTTTTCAGGCTATACAATGATATGGGTACTTGGTATTTGGTTCTAAATATAACACATCCCTGGAACAGAGGAAGAAGAAGCGATGATGTCAGCTAGAGATGAGCGAACCGGGACAACCGAACCCGGTTTCGGTCCGAACTTCCGGAAAAGTTCGGTTCGCAGCGAATCCGAACTTCACCGGGTTCGGCCGAACCCGTTTTGACCGAACCCGGTCAAAAATATTATACAAATCGGCAGCCACTTATCTCTATCAATCACTGATAGAGAAAAGAGCCTGCTGATTAAAAATAAAATAAAAAGCATTTCATACGTACCTGGTCGTTGTCTTGCGGATGAGTCCCTCTTCTTCCTCCAGTCCGACCTTCTTTTCTGACGCGGCAGCCTATGATTGGCTGCAGAGGCCTCTGCAGCCTGTGATTGGCTGCAGAGGCCTCTGCAGCCCGTGATTGGCTGCAGCGCTCACATGGGCTGCATCGTCATCAAGGAATGTCGGGCCGGATGTCGCGAGGGACGCGTCACCAAGGCAACGGCCAGGAGACCAGACTGGAGGAAGCAGGGAGTTCCCGGTAAGTATGAACGTCTTTTTTTTTTTTACAGGTACTCTATATTGTGATTGGTAGTCACTGTCCAGGGTGCTGAAACAGTTACTGCCGATCAGTTAACTCTTTCAGCACCCTGGAGAGTGACTATTTACTGACGTCGCCTAGCAACGCTGCCGTAATGACGGGTGCACACATGTAGCCACCCGTCATTACGGGGCCTCATGCACACGACCGTAAAAACACCCGTTATTACGGGTCGTAATTACGACGCGAAATAGCGGGCCCATAGACTTCTGTTAGCTACGGGTACCTTCCCGTTTTCTCACGGGAAGGTGCCCGTGCCGTTAAAAAGATAGAACATGTTCTATTTTTTTATTTTACGGGCCGTGCTCGTAATTACGGCTCGTAATTACGAGCACGGCCGGCCACGGGCAGCCGGCCGCTTTTGCAAGCCGTGCTGTCATTATAAGGGTATGTTCACACGACAGCGTCCGTTACGGCTGAAATTACGGGGATGTTTCCGCCTGAAAACATCCCCGTGATTTCAGCCGTTACGGCATGTGCAGGCGCTTGAACGCCGCGTCCATTACGGACGTAATTGGCGCTGCTATTCATTGGAGTCAATGAATAACGGCTCCAATTACGGCCAAAGAAGCGACAGGTCACTTCTTTGACGCGGGCGTCTATTTACGCGCCGTCATTTGACAGCGGCGCGTAAATTACGCCTCGTGTGAACATACCCTGTGTTCACACGCACTAATTACGGACGTAATTCGGGCGTTTTTGCCCCGAATTACGCACGAAAATAGCGCCTCGATAGCGCTGACAAACATCTGCCCATTGAAAGCAATGGGCAGACGTTTGTCTGTTCACACGAGGCGTATATATTTACGCGCCGCTGTCAAATGACGGCGCGTAAATAGACGCCCGCGTCAAAGAAGTGACCGGTCACTTCTTTGGCCGTAATTGGAGCCGTTATTCATTGACTCCAATGAATAGCTGCGCCAATTACGTCCGTAATGGACGCGGCTGAAATTACGGGGATGTTTTCAGCTCTTCCCGGTACCCACCACCACCACCAGGGGTGCCGGGAAGAGCTTGGTACGATCCAGTACACAACCATCTGTATTGATGGTCGGGTACTGGGGCGGCCGTAGGCTGGTATTATGAGGCTGGGAAGGGCCAAAAACAGTGGACCTTCCCACCCTCGTAATGCTAGGCTGCTGCTGCTGTGTTGTATCGGGCTGGTTATAAAAATGGGGGGGACCCCACGTCGTTTTTTTTTTTAAATTTAACAATAGACGGGTCCCCCACATTTTTAATAACCAACCATATACAAGGCCGCAGCAGTCTGGCATTACATGGGTGGGAAGGGCCACTGGTTTTGTCCATTCCCAGGCTAATAACACTGTGTTGTATGTGGTTGGTTATGATAAATTGGGTGGAACCCCATGTCTTTTTAAAAAAAAATAAAAAATAATAATTTTAAAAAATGACGTGGGGTCCCCTCCACTTTTATAACCAGCCAGATACAACACAGCAGCAGCAGCCTAGCATTACAGCCTCATAATACCAGCCTGCGGCCGCCCCAGAGCCCGAACATCACGACAGATGGTCGGGTACTGGATCGTACCTGGCTCTTCCCGGCACCCTTGGTGGTGGTGGGTACCGGGGTAATAATGGTGGTTAGTGTTAGCCTCTGCACCGGCTAACACTAAGCCTCGCCTTAGTAATGGATGTTGTCACTCAGACAGAGGCCATTACTAAAGTGGTAGTAATAAAATTTGAAAAGAAAAAGACAAAGATATAGATAAAATATTTTATTTAAATAAAGCACCTCCAGCACAAGCCTCATTAACCATTTTATTGTAGAAAAAAAACCGTCATCGAAGTAGTCCTCGAAACCGACGTAGTCCAAACACCAAACCTGTAAAAAAAATAAAATGAAATAAAACATGTCGTAGGCTTAGATTCAGTTTAATGTGTGATACTGACTGTTATACCATGTATAGAAGCCTGCCGTGAAGTTGACTTAGATACAGGGCGCCAGCAGACAGTATCATACATGGCCATACAGACATATATACAAACATACATACAAGCATGCACATATATACATGCAAATATACATACATGCAAACATACACACATACATACATGCAAACATACATACATACATACATACATACATACATACATACATACATACATACATGCAAACTATCATACATACATGCATACACACACACACATGAAAACATACATACATACATACATACAAACATACATTCATGCAAACATACATACATGCAAACATACATGCAAATATATACATGCAAATATACATACACACATGCACATATATACATACATGGCAACATACATGCAAACATACATGCACATATATACATACATACATGACAACATACATACATGCCCAAAAAAAATAATAATACGTTCATACTTACTTTCCTCCTGTCCGGCCTCCAGCGATGACGTTTCATCCATGTCGCCGCTGCAGCCTGTGATTGGCTGCAGAGGCGGTCACGTGGGATGAAGCGTCATCCTGACGTGCGTGACCGCCACTACAGCCTGTGATTGGCTGCAGCGGCGAAAGGGATGAAACGTCATCGCTGGAGGCCGGACAGCAGGAAAGTAAGTACGAACTTATAATTTTTATATTTTTATTACATTTAAATTGTATTTTCCGCGCGCCGAGCATGTACTGTCAAGGTTGCTGAAAGAGTTAGTGCAGCCCATTAACTCTATCAGCACCCTGGACAGTAGCATGCTCGGCGCACGGAAGTGACAGGTTCGGTCCGAACTAGTTCGGTCCGAATCGAACTTTTTTGTGAAATTCGGCAAACTAGCCGAACCGAACTTTTGAAAAGTTCGCTCATCTCGTCAGCATTACAAAAAAAAGGAAATTTTTTTTATTGTCCCATAGTACAGACACCAGCAACATTTTGGCTCTAAGTGAGACTTTTTATAGCTTATGTACTATGGGACAATAAAAAGATTCGCTGTTTTAGAATGATGACGTCATCGGTTCTTCTTCTTGTGAATCCTTGAGTGGGCTGGGGCAGGCCCATAAAGACGGTCTATTTAATTTTTTCATCCACATTTAAAGTGACAGTGGTGCTATTCCAATCCCTATTTCTACAACATCCATGGAACGAGTCACAATAAATCAGGCAAGATCATCTTTTAAGTACCCTCAAAAAGTAAAACCAGTGGGGCTTATTATGACCCAAACTATTATAAGGTGGGACATAATTATGGTAATTAGTAGATGTCGGCTCAATTGTGGCTCTTTCAATTGCCCTTCTGCCATCTAAAAAAAATTCTCAGGTAATCCGCAGCTCCACAAGGGCCCAGGTATAGCCAGGGTAGAAGCTACCGCCACATTGTTCCACATATTGGATTGTTATTGAGTCAGGTAAGCCATATGGGGGAGCAGGGTAGTGACTAAGAGAAGGTGGGTTCAATAATAAGCACTAAAATGGGGGCACAACATTTGTTAATGAAGGCCTGACTGGTTGGAGCTATAAACGGGAAAAACTGTGGTTATCCTTCAATAATTCACTCTACAGAGTGTGAACAGTCACCTGGCTGAGTAAGCAAAGAGTAATTAATAAGGCTTGTGTCCTGTTTGCACCACTTATTTGCATATATTATATTATTTGGGCATAATATGGCACCCTGATGTGTACACTGTATGGTGGTATTATTTGGGAACGATATGGCACTACTAAGTGAGCAATGTATGGTGCCATTATTTACACACTGTAGGGAATTATTACTTGTGCACTGTATGGCGCTATTATCAAAGCTTTATATTGCTTTATTATTTGTATACCTTATATCAGTATATTTCAAAATCTGTATGGCTAAATTATTTGATCACTGTATGGCGCCATTATTTATACACTGTAGGGAATTATTACTTGTGCACTGTATGGTTCTATTATTCGAGCTTTGTATGACTTTGAAATATACTGATATACAGAATACAAATAATAAAGTCATACAAAGCTCGAATAACAGTGCCATGGTGTCATACATCCTTACTGTAATAAATTAAAGTATAGGAGGAGCCAGAGAGAGAACAGAGGTGGGAGGAGCAAACAAAGGCTATACATTTGCTAAATGTGACTAAATGTTAGCATCTTATCTGCTATGAATGGCAGTTATAACTTCTTCTTGAACCCAAATACCAGAGCAAGGACCACACAAGAACACGTTCTAATTTTTAAAGAAGGCCACACAATTGCTATTGGATCAAGTAGTTGGAAAACACCTGCTAGTGCTAATTCCTGAAACTTGATACTTTGGGAAAAAATTTTAACCTTTCAAAACTAATATCTTTTTTTGTTCCAAACTTTGAAAACAAGAGTTTTTCTTTTTCATATCCTTGAACCACATGAAAAAAGTCACCCGAATGTCCTCACACACCTCAGAACCTCAGCTAAACACCCGAAATATATGAAACACATCTGCAACCCGACCAAATCTAAGGAAGTTGCCGGGGTGTGTGTATGTATATATATATATATGTATATACTGTATATATATTGTGAGGGTTTAGCATCAGGAGAGGTTGGTACAGCGGTTTCTTTGTAGCCAGAGACAGGGACACCGTGCATTAAAAGTCAAACCAGGGCTTTGCCTGTGTCTTATTCTTGTCAAAGAAACAGCCTCTTGTACAACAAGGCAAAATACAAAATAAATCCTGCTCGTCTGAGCACTAACTAAACAAGATATTATCTAACTATACCAAGTGCCTTCCTACCAGGCACTGGACACAAAGTAACACAGGTCTTTACTCACATAGAATACAGGCTAATCCAGCCTTAGTAGTCTCCAGTCTGAGTCAGGGGTGAGACCTTCACACACTGTGTCTGCACCTTTTTATACACAGGCTGCAGGTGCAGCTAATTGAGCAGCAGCCTTGTCCTACAAACAGAGATGGACTAGGGATTGGGGAACCCGCCCTGCTCTTCCCCAATCCAACTCCAGGCCCATTTTCCGGCTTTTCCTTAAGCCGAGATTGGAAAGCTAGAGCTTTCTATTGCAAAAAATACTCATTCCCTGGAGCCTAGGATACGGATACATGACAGGATTCTAGGGGAAATGTACCTTCCCTCAATGACTTTACCTGTCACCGTCTCACAATATATATATATATATATATATATATATATATATATATATATATATACTGGTCAATGTGTTTCATATAGTCTCGGTGCCTGTTCCCGGGTTAATCGCTTTACATCAACTACATGACCAGATGTGCCAACCTCACACGTTAAACAAAACTCAGGGGCATCCCCAGAGCCAACAGGTCACATGTCTTTCCATTTACAGTGAAACACATACCTCCCAACCGTCCCGGATCCGGTGGGACAGTCCCGGTTTCTCACCACTGTCCCACCGTCCCGGACGGTCTGCAAAATGTGCAGCTGGGCGCTGCTGCTGTATCAAAACAGCTGATCGCTGCAACGATCAAAAGAAGGCAGGAGTCTTGCGGCGGCGTTCTCACTGGGATCAATGCCGGCACAGGAGTGGACCAGTCCAGTCACCTGACCTGTCATCTGACCTCACCGGTCAGGTGACAGGTCAGGTGACGACCGGTCCACTCCCGGGCCGGCCTCGACACCGGTGAGAACACCGCCGCAAGACTCCTGCCTTCTTATGACGGTGAGTGAAAGCAGAGTGGAGAGTGGCAGCAGTAGGGCCTGTGTGTGGGGGGGCTGTGTGTGGCGCTATCTACAAGGGGGCTGTGTGTGGAGCTATCTACAGGGGGGGCTGTGTGTGGAGCTATCTACAGGGGGGCTGTGTGGAGCAATCTACAGGGGGGCTGTATCTGGAGCTATCTACAGGGGGGCTGTGTGTGGAGCTATCTACAGGGGGCTGTGTGTGGAGCTATCTACAGGGGGGCTGTGTCTGGAGCTATCTACAGGGGGCTGTGTCTGGCGCTATCTACAGGGGGGCTGTGTGTGGCGCTATCTACAGGGGGGCTGTGTGTGGCGCTATCTACAGGGGGGGCTGTGTGTGGAGCTATCTACAGGGGGAGCTGTGTGTGGAGCTATCTACAGGGGGCTGTGTGTGGCGCTATGTACAGGGGGGCTGTGTGTGGAGCTATCTACAGGGCGGCTGTGTCTGGCGCTATGTACAGGGGGGCTGTGTCTGGCGCTATGTACAGGGGGCTGTGTCTGGCGCTTTGTACAGGGGGGCTGTGTGTGGAGAAATCTACAGGGGGGCTGTGTGTGGAGCTATCTACAGTGGGGCTGTATCTGGAGCTATCTACAGGGGGCTGGGTCTGGTGCTATGTACAGGGGGGCTGTGTGTGGAGCAATCTACAGGGGGGCTGTGTGTGGAGATATCTACAGTGGGGCTGTATCTGGTGCTATCTACAGGGGGGCTGTGTCTGGCGCTATGTACAGGGGGGCTGTGTGTGGAGCAATCTACAGGGGGGCTGTGTGTGGAGATATCTACAGTGGGGCTGTATCTGGTGCTATCTACAGGGGGGCTGTGTCTGGCGCTATGTACAGGGGGGCTGTGTGTGGAGCAATCTACAGGGGGGCTGTGTGTGGAGCTATCTACAGTGGGGCTGTATCTGGAGCTATCTACAGGGGGCTGGGTCTGGTGCTATGTACAGGGGGGCTGTGTGTGGAGCAATCTACAGGGGGGCTGTGTGTGTAGCTATCTACAGTGGGGCTGTATCTGGAGCTATCTACAGGGGGCTGGGTCTGGTGCTATGTACAGGGGGGCTGTGTGTGGAGCAATCTACAGGGGGGCTGTGTGTGGAGATATCTACAGTGGGGCTGTATCTGGTGCTATCTACAGGGGGGCTGTGTCTGGCGCTATGTACAGGGGGGCTGTGTATGGAGCTATGTACAGGGGGGCTGTGTGTGGAGCGATCTACAGGTGGCTGTGTGTGGAGCTATCTACAGGGGGGCTGTGTCTGGCGCTATGTACAGGGGGGCTGTGTGTGGAGCAATCTACAGGGGGGCTGTGTCTGGCGCTCTGTACAGGGGGCTGTGTGTGGAGCAATCTACAGGGGGGCTGTGTGTGGAGATATCTACAGTGGGGCTGTATCTGGTGCTATCTACAGGGGGGCTGTGTCTGGCGCTATGTACAGGGGGGCTGTGTATGGAGCTATGTACAGGGGGGCTGTGTGTGGAGCGATCTACAGGTGGCTGTGTGTGGAGCTATCTACAGGGGGGTTATGTCTGACGCTATGTACAGGAGGGCTGTGTGGAGCAATCTACAGGGGGGCTGTGTCTGGCGCTATGTATAGGGGGTTGTGTGTGGCGCTATCCACAGGGGGGCTGTGTGTGGCGCTAACTACAGGGGGCTGTGTGTGGCGCTATCTACAGAGGGGCTGTGTGTGGCGCTATCTACAGGGGGGCTGTGTGTGGCGCTATCTACAGGGGGGGCTGTGTGTGGCGCTATCTACACGGGGGCTGTGTGTGGAGCTATCTACAGGGGGGGCTGTGTGTGGAGCTATCTACAGGGGGCTGTATCTGGAGGTATCTACAGGGGGGCTGTGTCTGGTGCTATGTACAGGGGGGCTGTGTGGAGCAATCTACAGGGGGGCTGTATCTGGAGCTATCTACAGGGGGGCTGTGTGTGGAGCTATCTACAGGGGGCTGTGTGTGGAGCTATCTACAGGGGGCTGTGTGTGGAGCTATCTACAGGGGGGCTGTGTCTGGAGCTATCTACAGGGGGCTGTGTCTGGCGCTATCTACAGGGGGGCTGTGTGTGGCGCTATCTACAGGGGGGCTGTGTGTGGCGCTATCTACAGGGGGGGCTGTGTGTGGAGCTATCTACAGGGGGCTGTGTGTGGCGCTATGTACAGGGGGGCTGTGTGTGGAGCTATCTACAGGGCGGCTGTGTCTGGCGCTATGTACAGGGGGGCTGTGTCTGGCGCTATGTACAGGGGGCTGTGTCTGGCGCTTTGTACAGGGGGGCTGTGTGTGGAGAAATCTACAGGGGGGCTGTGTGTGGAGCTATCTACAGTGGGGCTGTATCTGGAGCTATCTACAGGGGGCTGGGTCTGGTGCTATGTACAGGGGGGGCTGTGTGTGGAGCAATCTACAGGGGGGCTGTGTGTGGAGATATCTACAGTGGGGCTGTATCTGGTGCTATCTACAGGGGGGCTGTGTCTGGCGCTATGTACAGGGGGGCTGTGTGTGGAGCAATCTACAGGGGGGCTGTGTGTGGAGATATCTACAGTGGGGCTGTATCTGGTGCTATCTACAGGGGGGCTGTGTCTGGCGCTATGTACAGGGGGGCTGTGTGTGGAGCAATCTACAGGGGGGCTGTGTGTGGAGCTATCTACAGTGGGGCTGTATCTGGAGCTATCTACAGGGGGCTGGGTCTGATGCTATGTACAGGGGGGCTGTGTGTGGAGCAATCTACAGGGGGGCTGTGTGTGGAGCTATCTACAGTGGGGCTGTATCTGGAGCTATCTACAGGGGGCTGGGTCTGGTGCTATGTACAGGGGGGCTGTGTGTGGAGCAATCTACAGGGGGGCTGTGTGTGGAGATATCTACAGTGGGGCTGTATCTGGTGCTATCTACAGGGGGGCTGTGTCTGGCGCTATGTACAGGGGGGCTGTGTATGGAGCTATGTACAGGGGGGCTGTGTGTGGAGCGATCTACAGGTGGCTGTGTGTGGAGCTATCTACAGGGGGGCTGTGTCTGGCGCTATGTACAGGGGGGCTGTGTGTGGAGCAATCAACAGGGGGCTGTATCTGGTACTATCTACAGGGGGCTGTGTCTGGCGCTATCTACAGGGGGGCTGTATCTGGAGCTATCTACAGGGGGGCTGTGTGGCACTATCTACAGGGGGGCTGTGTGTGGCCCTATCTACAGGGGGGCTGTGTCTGGAGCTATCTACAGGGGGGCTCTGGTAGATGATTTTTCCATTGACCGGTAGCAGAGTTACACAACTGGAAAAAAAAATCCCCATCATGTAACTCTGCTACCTGTCAATTGAAAAGTCATCCACCACAGGGTCTCCCTCCCTCTTGACTTTCATTGTTCTCAGCCTTTTGGTTTGTCCTGCAGCTGCCGCCGCCGTGATGAGCAAATGTTATACCCAAGATAGGAGAAGTAACACAAAGACGACATAACCGGCTCCATAATATCTGTGATATCCAAACAGTGTAGAGATCCGCAGTGAGAATGTGCGCGTGTTATTTACAGAAGGATCTGGTCGTGATTTGATGTGTTGATGCCGGATATTTGGCGTGATTAGGGGGCGTGGCTTAAAATGTCCCTCTTTTCCAAATTCAAAAGTTGGGAGGTATGCTTTAGGGTATGTTCACACTGAGTTTTTTGCAGTCTGAAAATTCACACTGAGATTTTGATCTGCCTGCACGCCATTTGCCCGTGTTTTTCACTAAGTTTTGCTCAAAAACGGCACAAAAAACGCTTTCTCTACCTTCCATTGATGTCAATGGGAGGTCAGAGACGTAAAAATAGGACATGTCGCTTCTTTTTCCCGCGAGCGGGTTTTACCACTTGCGGGGAAGAAATGCCTCCGCCCTCCCATTGAAATCAATGGGAAGTGTTTTCGGACGTTTTTTGGCACATTTTCCGACGCGGTTTCAGCGTAAAAATGCTCTGTGTGAACAGGGCCTTAATCCAGAATCCAATAATCCAGAAAGTTTGATACGTCAACACTTGTTTTGAGGACGGAATAGCAATGTTATCTGTAGTTCCACGATACCAGAAGCAGAAGACTGAGCAACCCTTTCACTGCCGCTATATTCTTCCCAATTTTGGCACATACAAATACTGTGAAACCCGAATTATAAACAAATAATATGTATTATATTATAGTCCAATAACAATATAATTTATAACAGTAGACACTTTACACATTGTAATATTGCCACCTAACACTTTACACTCATGGGCACCCTCATGAAATTTTGTAAAAAATGGAAAACAAGTGCCTAAAAAGTCATGTTTGTAGCTGAAAGTCTAACCCAAGCAGAGAGGCACAGCACCTCCTAAAAATCACAGAGTCAACAAATGGTCTGGTCAGGGGCAGGGGGTGATTAGATTTGAAACTGTTAATTTTATCACCCCTGCAGTAGAAAATAAAAGACCCCCTAAATTTTGGCAGAGACCACATACCCTCTCTGATCGTTAACTTAAGAGGTGTAATAACATGTAGAAAGGTTCCTGCACCCCCCCCCCCCCCCCTGGGGTTACTGGAGGTGGCACAGGGGGTCAGATGACAGTAACAGGCTGTGATCCTACTTTCTGCTCTCACTTGCAGCTCCTCCTCCTCCTCCCCTACACAGACACAGAACCTGGATGTAAAACTTGTCATTCTGCTCGCCGGCTTTTTGTGACCATCTAAACATTCTTTATGCATACAAGCGAGCTTTAGCTATTTTTCTATGAAAGTCTGGTAATCCAGCACCTATCAGGTCCCACTGATGCCCCGGATTAAAGGCATTTGACTGTACTTGTATGGATCCCATTTGGGGACAAGTATCACACCATTTAATGGCAATCTGTGGCAACATTCGCAGTGGGTTGCAGTGCTTTTAATTTAACACTGTATCATGAGTGCACTTTTGGAAGGAGAATGGAATCTCACCAGCACAGAGTATTTCAGGAGAGGAGTGAGCTGATCTTCACAATGACCTGTCCACTCATGTGCTGATGTTAGTGAGGACGGACTGCGTGTGACAGGGGCAGGGTCATGATGGGAGGAAGGGAATGGGGACAATTGGGAAAAAACAGTTACTTAGCAGAAGGAGCAGCGTTTGATGCAGCACAGAGTATTTCAGGAGCATAATGTGCTCATCTTGTGGGGGGCAGTGACGTGTCCACTCGTGATTATGTTAGGAATATTATCTATACTTAAACCCACAGGACAGTTTATTTCCCTTACACAGACAGTTCTTGTATTTTAAGTTACTGGGTATCTATATGAAGTGTTAGCTCCCCGCCCCCGCCGCCATATAAACGCTCGGTTTGCTGTGTAATCACGGATGTATGGGCGCCGATGATTGAAGTTTGCGCGTTCTCCCTCTCGTTACATTTCCAAAATAGATCAGAGGCTTAATTATGTAAACTAAGACTTTGTCTGCTGCTTACTGCATACCCAAGCAGCAATTAGGCTTCTGCCATATAACCAAATGAATATGGATTTGAATTAATTGCCTGAATCTGTTTAATGTGATAAGATTCTTGTCCAAAATACACGCACCCCATGCTGATAAGTAAGAGCACAAAACTTCAATTGGACAAAGTTGCATGAGGAGGTTTCCAATATGAACGTATGAACTTCCATCATATGAGATAGTAGTAATGGGGGAAGCCTATAGGGCAGTGGTCTCCAACCTGGGGCTTTCCAGGTAGTGCAAAACTACAACTGCCCTGACAGCTGGAGGACCCCGGCCCCCATAAGCAGCAATTTTGAATCACTTTTAAGGGGAATGTCTCATGTATTTGATTTTAGTGTCATTCATTAAATGTAGCAGAAGAAAAATAATGTGTTTATTGTTATCTAGGCCTCCAGCAGTACAATAGAACTGTCACCACCCATTCTATAATGATAATGAGATGACTCTGCTGAACCTGCCCTCTAAGGATAATAAGATGACTCTGCTGACCCTGATTTCTAATGATAATGAGATGACTCTGCTGAACCTGCACTATAAGGATAAAGAGATGACTCTGCTGACCCTGCTTTCTAATGATAATGAGATGCCTCTGCGGAAACCACCCTCTAAGGATAATGAGATGACTCTGCTGAACCTGCCCTCTAAGGATAATAAGATGACTCTGCTGACCCTGATTTCTAATGATAATGAGATGCCTCTGCTGAAACCGCCTGTAATGTCCGTGGCTGCGGGCTGTCAGCTCCAGCCTCCCGCTGACAGCCGCAGCCACGAGTCGGCAAGCGCTGGCCCCAGCCTCCTCCTCAGGAGACGCCAGCGCTTGCATCCACTCACCTCCGCCGGAGCCCGCAGGGTGCGCGCGCACGCTCGTCCCCGCTCTTAAAGGGGCAGCGCGCGCACCGGACATCTTGAACGACCTCTGACCCGTGAGTACCCTGGGCTATAAGAGGGGTCCAGCCCCCTAGTTCGATGCCTGAGCGTTGTTAGGGTATGTTCACACGTAGTCAACAAAAACGTCTGAAAATCCAGAGCTGTTTTCAAGGGAAAACAGACCCTGCTTTTCAGACGTTCTTTTACCAACTCGCTTTTTTCGTGGCGTTTTCACGCCGTTTTCGCGGCGTTTTTTACGTCCGTTTTTGGAGCTGTTTCCATTGGAGTCTATGAGAAAACAGCTCCAAAAACGTCCAAAGAAGTGTCCTGCACTTCTTTTGCCGAGGCTGTATTTTTACGCGTCGTCGTTTGACAGCTGTCAAACGACGACGCGTAAATAACAGGTCGTCTGCACAGTACGTCGGCAAACCCATTCAAATGAATGGGCAGATGTTTGCCGACGTATTGTTGCCCTATTTTCAGACGTAAAACGAGGCATAATACGCCTCGTATACGTCTGAAATTTGGCCGTGTGAACATACCCTTAGTTTTTCCAGTCTGTCTTGCAAATGGTCCCTTAGTGTTTCCCGTTCCTGTTGTTACCCGTACCTTGTTCCCCGTTCCTGTTTCCCGTGCTTTGCCCTAGTATCAAGTCGTGCCACGTCCTGTGTCATCTGCCACGTCTAGAGGAATCTGCCACGTCCTGTGTCATCTGCCACGTCCAGAGGAATCTGCCACGTCCTGTGTCATCTGCCACGTCCAGAGGAATCCGCCACTTTCTGTGTTCTGCCACATCCGGAGGAATCCGCCACGTCTGGCGCAACTTGCGGCTCCTGTGTCATCCGCCTCGTTTGGCGCCATCTGCTGCACCCATCTCATCTGTGCCAGAGCTGCGGCCACCATCTGGAGTATTCAGGTACCCTTGTGCGGGACATTGTATTTCTGGGGTGTCCTGTTGTTTGGCCAGCTGCCTCCCCGCTGCGGCGGTACGGCCTTGTGGGTCCACTAACCCGCTTCGTGACACCGCCCACTAAGGATAATGGGATGATTTTGCTTACAATGCTTTCTAATTATGAGATGACTCTGCTGAAACTGTCCCAGTCTCTAAAGCAAAGCTGACAAGTGAGCCTTAGAAAACGGGAAATGTCAGTCTATTGTGACTTCTCTGGTGGTCAGTGGTAAACATGGCCATTTTAACATATTGGTGCGTCCCAGTGCAAAGCTTTCATGAGTGGACAACACATTTTGATCATTATCTTCGGGTGCCTACATAGTTAATGAAACATCATAAGACTATTACATTTAAAGGGGCAATTTTGTAGAAACGTTTATGGGAAAAGTGAAAGTTGACGTCTTCTCTAATTGGAATAGTTTCCCTTTTTTTTTTCCAGGCCGCCATGAAAACTTCTTCCAGCCACGATTTGCCTCTGCAGGGACATCTCTAGCTTTTTTCTTTTCCAGCACCCACTCCATCTATTCCTTGCCCTCTACACAAACTCCCCATCCTGCTGCTATTCTAAGTGATGTACAGTATCTGTTTCTGCCTTGTTTGCCCCAAATTACTGTACCTATTGTGTTGCACAATGCCCCCAAATAATGTTCTTCAGAACTAAGAATAGTGCCACACAGATAGTGCCCCCAAAAGAATAGTAGTGCTAGACAGATAGTGCCCCTGAAAACAATAGCGCCAGAAAGATAGTACTCCAGATGGTATTAGTGCCCCACTTGGTGCCCCACACAGTAACAGTGTCCCCTTCGACACTGCAGTACTGTTCCTCTTAGTGTCCTACTCAGTAATAGTGTCAATTTTTAGGCCACACAAAATAATAGTGCCCCTTTTGTGCCCCATACAGTAATAGTGATTCTACATAGTAATAAATCCCCCTTTGCACCCCATACAAAATTGATGGACCCCCTTTGTACCCCGCAGACAACAATAATGTCCTCTTTGGGCCTCTTCCAACATAATAAAGGCCATGAAAAAAATAAAACTCATACTCCAACGAGGTCCCTCTCCCGGTCTGTGCTGCCAGCGACTGTTGTCACGACTGTGGGGCATGTGGAAACACTGGGCCGCTCCGCCGTAGTGGAGTACCACCTGGCCAAACAAGAGTCAAAGATAGTCTTTAGGACAAGAGTACCTGGATAGAAGACTTGACTGACACTTGACTTGACTGACACTTGGCTTGGCCGACACTTGGCTTGGCCGACACTTGGCTTGACCGACACTTGGCTTGACCGACACTTGGCTTGACCGACACTTGGCTTGACCGACACTTGACTTGGCAGACACTTGACACAGAAGTAGCGTAGTCGTCTGGGCCCACGAGTTGACACGTGCACCGGGCATAGATGGTGAACTCGACTCCGACACTAGACTTCACACGAACTAAACACAATTACTGGATGCGGGATACAGGGTACGGGAAAACAGGATACAGGAACCATTTGCAGAACAAACATGGAAAGACACAACAATGCACAGGCAAGGAGGACGAGGGCAGGGTCCTTTTTAAAGTCCAGGGTGCGTTGGGATTGGGTAGGGACAATTTTACTGGTGCGCGCTGACCCTTTAAAGCCGGGAACAAGCGAGCGCCCATCCTAGGGAAAGCAGTGGAGAGCTGCAGCCGCATGTGCCGGCGTCTCCGGGGAGGGAGACACCGGCAAGCTCTGAGTGTCCTGCGGTCGCGACTGTGAGTAGGACATGCCGGCGGTAAGCAACCGCAGGCATAACACTAAGGCTGTACCCCAGTGACTTCATCGCGCTGCCCGTTCTGGGCCGCTGGCGTCTGTGGCCCACTAGATCGACAGAATAGCAGGACAGAGAACCGATTGCTGTCTTCTCAGCCATAGTTTTCAACTGCATTCACGTGCAGGCAGCAAAATTCTAACCTAAAAAAATACATTTCTCCCTGCAGAGACTTTGAGCGACCTAATAACACACGCTGAGCGATTACCTTTTATAAAGTTAATGCATTTAAATATCCAATTTTCAGGTCTGTAATTTGGGTCACTTTTCAATAAACAACCAGGATTTTCTGTATTGTGATAGATTCGTTTCTTCAATTCCAAAAATGTGTAAAAGGGTAAAAATAAAAACCCTGAGAACCTCTGATAAATTGTGTGAACAGGAGGCAGTTATGTAAGAATTAGAGGAGCGGGCGAGGAATAGGTTATCATATAACGGGGAATGTATACAGGGACTGTTACCAAGGAGACCTGCGTTCTGGGATCAGAAACGTGATGAAGAAGAGAAAAGTACAGCCCTGTGATAAGGAGAGGACAGGGAAACACAGAGGGGAGAACAACAAAAGAAGAAAAAACAATCCAGGTGCATGATGGGAACAAAGCCGATTATTCAGCTTTAATGTTAAACTCCTGTCTCAGCAATATATAACCTTATCATCAAATACAAAACTAGTAATCTATACGGTAAGGAGCAGATCCAGTCGCCTTGTACATAGGGGGCAGTAGTGATATTCTTATATATAGGAGCAGTATTATAGTAGTTATATTCTTGTATATAGGGGGCAGTATTATAGTAGTTATATTCTTGTATATAGGGGCAGTATTATAGTAGTTATATTCTTGTATATAGGAGCAGTATTATAGTGGTTATATTCTTGTACATAGGAGCAGTATTATAGTAGTTATATTCTTGTATATAGGAGCAGTATTATAGTAGTTATATTCTTGTATATAGGGGCAGTATTATAGTACTTATATTCTTGTACATAGGGGGCAGTATTATAGTAGTTATATTCTTGTATATAGGGGCAGTATTATAGTAGTTATATTCTTGTACATAGGAGCAGTATTATAGTAGTTATATTCTTGTATATAGGAGCAGTATTATAGTGGTTATATTCTTGTATATAGGGGCAGTATTATAGTAGTTATATTCTTGTACATAGGGGGCAGTATTATATTAGATATATTCTTGTACATAGGGGCAGTATTATAGTAGTTATATTCTTGTATATAGGGAGCAGTATTATAGTAGTTATAGTCTTGTATATAGGAGCAGTATTATAGTAGTTATATTCTTGTATATAGTAGGCAGTATTATAGTAGTTATATTCTTGTATATAGGGAGCAGTATTATAGTAGTTATATTCTTGTATATAGGAGCAGTATTATAGTAGTTATATTCTTGTATAT